>NW_022103913.1:2481720-2484219 GCF_000313985.2 Echinops telfairi | reverse complement strand
ACAAATGTATAGATGTGCTTTACACAATTGATCTATGTATTGTGATGAATTGTATGAGCCCCAATAAATTGATTTAAAAAAAAAAGAAAATTGAAAATGGGACATTTATTTATCAACATAAGCTCCATCAAGGTGAAACCCTTTTGAAAGCAATGATAGCTTTCCTTAAATCCATCCTTAAAGAACAGACTCTTCTGATAATTTAATCAAGCTACATTATTTATATTATTAATTGAATAAATCAGTGATCTTTAAAGTTTATTATTATTATCAAGATTAGGAACAAACCAACAAAAAAAGGTTAAAGGAACCAAATCAAGACTGTAAGGTGGATGTCTGATGATTTCTCACTGAGACTCAGGAAAATTGCTTTTGTTTGATAAGAAGAAGGAGCAGGAACCTTGTCAGGGTGAAGAAGACAATGTGGTGAAGCTTTCTTATGCATTTTTCTGCTAAAGCTCTATCCAACTTTCTTGAAATAGCCTCCTAATGAGACAATATTATCATTCTGCAGTCCTCCAGAAAGTCAACGACTAAGCAGTCCCCAAACTGTTGCCATGACCTACACTCTAGTCCAGTCTGCTTTTGCCCTGACTCGACCGTTTCTGCCGCTTGATGGCCATTGCTTTCATTGCGCTTCACGATTGTTTGGGTAAAGCTGAAGATTCTTTAACAAGAATTTTCCTGTTAAAATTCTTCCAAGAAATACTTCAGGGTCCTGATCCCTCTTGTTGAAAATTTCCATCGAAGGCTCTGCTCTTATCTGCAGCTGATTGATATGTAACAATCTGGGGATCTCTCAACCAGTATGTTTGCTCAACTTTAATCGTTAAGTCAGGATTGTATAAATTGTTTCTGCTGCTAATGGCCCAGCCTCTTCAAGTAGAGCATGTCCATGATTAATCTTCCCTCACAAATTGGTGTGGTGGTCTGCCATGGAGGGTTTCATTTTAAACATCATCCCACTCCTTCTATTTTTAAAACAGTTATTGTCATATCATTCTGGTACCATACAATCCAATGGCTTAGTTATAGCAGAGAACAATAGAATTGTATGTGAATGGCTATATTGGATGGTGTAAGATACGGCAAAAATAAAAATAAGGGCTCCTGGGGGGTAGGATAGGGGAGGGATTGGATAAAAGGGAGCTGATATCAAGCAGTTCAAGAAGAAAAAAAGACTTTTGAAACTGATTGTGGTAGCAATTGTACAATAGTGCTTCATGTGATTGAGCTATGTATGGAATGTTGTGATATCTGCAAGAGCTCCCAATAAACTGATTTTTTTATAAGTTGTGCAATCACCACAATCAATTTTAGAAAAATTTTTTCATTCTTGCGTCCATTATTATTAACTCACAATTAACCCCTAACCTCTCTTGTAATAACCCTAAGCAACCATTAATCTACTTAGTGTCTTTATGGATTGCCTAGCCTGGATTTCATGTAAAAATATCATACCAAAAAACCCAACAACAGAATAAAACACAGATAAGCGTCAATCCAAAGAAAGCAGAAGATACAGAAACTTGAACAAATTAAAAACAAGTCAAAGAGAAAACAAATCATAAGATGTTAAACTTCAATGTAACAATATGTACAATAATCTACTTTCCTTCCTGCACATTCTTTCTGAGGGCAAGATTATTCACATCCTGGTCGATGGTCTAAAGAAATTCAATGGAAGCTCTCCTAGTGGATTTTGAACTTTCACTGTCATCTATCTATAGCCTTCTGCAAAGCAGGTGCTCAGTAATTGAGCTTTACAGATCTCTCCTCTGAACTTGGATTTTATTATTTAGAATACATGGATCACACAGGAAGATGTGCTCCTTGTATCTGGACTTAGCTGACACCTCATATATATGTAGTTGCTCGTTGTAAGGTAAGCCATTACGACTTCAGATGCTATTATTTTTGATAACCAGACACCATCTGAATTCTTTACCACAATTCGCTAAGCACCCATCTCTTCAGTAATTACTTCATGAGGGCAAATATCACTTTATTATTTCTGAAAATGAGTTATCCATTTGTAAAACTATTTATTTTGGGCATTACTTTCATAAACTTTTCATAAAGTATCAATTATTTCACCCAAGCTTTACCATAAACTTTATGTTTGTGTTTGGTATTCCCCGAGGACTTCATTGCTTTGCTCCCCTTACTGTTCAGTTGCACACCCTTAGTGTTCCACCCCAGTGTGGTGGGGTCAGGTTGGGCACAATTCCAAAAATAGACTTTGGGGCCAGGGTGTGGCACTCCATCAGAGTCAATTGTAAAATACTCCTAAAGGTCAACAAACAGACCTGGAACTATTTATAGTCTTTTCTTTTGTCTCTGGGTTTTCCTGTTGCTGTTGTTGTTATTATTTTATTTTCTTGTTGTATTTTGCTTTCTTCTTTTTGTGCTTATCCTTGTCTCTGCATGTCTGTCTAGATAAGATAAGCAGAATAAACAATCCAGAGGAGAAAACAAACGGGACCAACTATTCTGGGA
>NW_022103913.1:2474489-2479740 GCF_000313985.2 Echinops telfairi | reverse complement strand
AAATGTACAAATGTCCTTTACACAATGGATGTATATATGGCTTGTGATAAGAGCTGTATGCTCTCCCAATAAAATGATTTTAAAAATTATGTTTGTTCTTGTTTCAATTTTAGCAGAATTATTGTTGTTTCGATAGGGGCTCTTTGCAAACTGATATATAAGTGCCTCACACAATATTCTATTGAGAAATGTTATAACAATTTAATATGAGTTTATTTTGGTGCATAAAAAAGAAAATAAATCCATGCATAGTTGTTGTTGTTTTCAATAGTATAAATTGTCCATGAATTTAAAAGCTCTCTCCTATGATCTAGTGTATCATGGTTTTCCCAGACAAATGCAATCTCCAGTTGAATTAATGAATCCGATCCATAAACAAATATTGAGCATCTACTATGTGCAGATGTTGTTCTGAGACAGAAGAGAGGATCACAAAGCAATCCTGCCCTCCTGCTCCTCACATCTGGGGGGTGGGGATATTACGCAACTAAGCAAACAGATCTATGATTTAATGATAGAGTGAAAGAAAATAAAGAAGCATGAAGTGATGGGACAGAGAGTGATGAAGATTCTGCTTTAGTTACAAGTTCCAGAAAGGCTTATCTGAATAGAATGCATAAAATGAAGAGGGAACTTTCTCGCCCTAAGACAGAACATGCACGGCCAGTTTGAAGACTCGCAGGTACGCCCATATGACTGGGGTGAGAGGAGTAAGGAAGAGAGTTATAGGAGTCAGGGCTGGATATGGCCAGGAGGTCAGGTCTTGTGGTGATTTTTAGCTCATGTTAGTACTTAGAATCTTCTAAGCCACTTGAGGTTTGGGGCAGGTTAAGTATTAATCCGATATATTGTAGAGGGAGGAAATTCATGACTAGACAGCCAGATAATGTAGCCTCCAAGTTCATTTTCATCTAAGAATCACTGACTTAATATCTATTTTTCAACTTGCTCCAGGTCTACCAGAAAAAGGCTATAAAACAGTGGTTCTCAACCTTCCTAATGCTGCGACCCTTTAATATAGTTCCTCATGTTGTGGTGACCCCCAACCATAAAATTATTTTCATTGTTACTTCATCACTGTAATTTTGCTACTGTTATGAATCAGGCGACCCCTGTGTAAGGGTCATTCGACCCCCAAAGGGGTTGCGACCCACAGGTTGAGAATCACTGCTGTAGAGGATCCGCCTTGCCTGGGCTAGCTCAGATCCTGCCCCTGGAAATGCCAAGCATGAAGCCAGGAAGGAGTGGACTTCAACAACGGATCCAGTGAAGGCACCGGTGATTTTAGCTAGAGCCAGGTTGACAACGACATCATGAGTGGTTACAAGTTTCAGCACAGAATCAAATCTGTAACATATTCCTAAGTGGTGCTGGTCCATTAAGTTACAACTTTAAGGTGACAAAGAAAGCTCTGGGTTTAAAATTGCCTTCAAGGAAAGAAGAGGTAAAAGTGGTTTGTTATGAATTATATGCGCATTTTCTTTGAGAGGAGATCCTAAATTACTTTGCAATTTAGCCTGAAAAATCCTGTCAGAATTGAATTAGTCTGTGGGCTTTGAGGATTGTCTCTTGCACCTAACATTGAGAGGGAAGTGAATCTGAGATAGTCTCCGAGATAACAGTAACCTGCAAAGACTTTTCTTTTCTTTTTTCACTTGAAGCAGATACAGAACTTTGAGTCACAGGACTATAAGCCTGTTCATTTTAAAGAGAGACAACAATTCTCATGATCGAATGGAAATCTTGACCCTTTCTTTAGTTCCTTTAGTCCTTACTAATGAGAGATTGGCTCCAAAGGGTGCTGTGAGGTATGGAGCCTTTAGTTATAATAGGCATAAAAAGATTATAATAGTAGGTTAATAGCTACCAAAGACGGAAAACTAGTTAAAATTAAAACAATCCAAAACAGGTGTAAGCCAGACTAAACATTAATCCCCCAAGTAGAAAGTAGAGTCGGGGTGAGTCTGGTTCCTTAACTGCTATTGAACTCTAAAAGTATACTTATTATTCCACATATTTATTACTATAGAAGCCAACTATGTGTCAAGCACTATGGTAAGGATATTTATAACTACATTCCTTTAATCCTGACAGCAACTCCCTGAAGGAGGCTCAGTTATTATTTATATTCTAGAGGAGGACACTTTCACTTAAGAGAGATTAGGTAACTTAATATATTTCATCTCATTTAATCCTTTTAACAATCAAAGGAGGATGGTAAAATCCTCATTTCACAGATAAGCCGAATGGAAAGGTTAAATAACTTGCCCGAGGTAACTTGCTAATAAATGAAGCAGTAGGTGCCCCCCACGTCTGTCTTACCGATTTCAAGCCTCTGTACAAAGCAGGCTAGGGAACAAAAGACCTTGATTTATCACTGAATGTGCTCACAGAAAAACAACTCAACAAATGTGTGACCTCCCTTAGATTTCAGTAAAGACCACTTTTAGAACAGTAAGATCCAGGAAGTTCTAGGCATGATCAGTAAGGGAAAAAACCCAAAACACATTGCAGTATCTAATATATTCTTTTCAAGATGAGGAGTTTTGCTGACTCTCTAAGGCTACCTACAGGCCAGCATTTCTTAATGGAGACCTCTCCTCCACACTGAAGAGGTTTCAATGTGGAACTGTGTTCCTTATCCTGCCAGCACCAACTCCAGTCTGCTTTCCTAAATAGCTGCTGCCCAGCCGCTCAGTGCTCCGATGTGGTCACTACTGTCCCGTTTCAGTAATTCCTTATCTGCTTCTCAGGGTCTTCATCGAAAAATGGAGTTGGTAATAATTGTGCCTCTTTCAGAGAGTGGGAGTCAATATGCCAATATCCGTACAGTGTTTCCAATTCTGCTATCACTGTTATTGATATTTTTACTTTTATTATTGTTGGAATGATTATGATGTCTTTCACCACTTGTTTAAAAGAAATCAATAAAAACTCAGCTCAACAACTTATAAGAATATGGAGGCATTTAGGAATTCCAATTAATGTGTCAGAACACTAGACGCATGTTCTGGGGTGAAATGAGCAATAAGCTTAGTGTTAGATCAAATATTGGATTCTTCCTTTTGCTAATGAGACCAGTGGAACAGAAGGCTTTTGGGATAGGCTCAAACGAGGGTTGCATAACAACCATTAAAAATAGCTGAGAAAAATGCTCCAATGGAGCTGTACCTCCAGTAGCTTTGCCAGGAAAGGGGACACCAAGGTAGACAGACCACAAAAATCCTGTTGCTATACCTGCAGCAAATGATGTTCATGAACTGAGGGTGTCTGATAAAGTTGTATGGAATTGCCGATTAGCAACTATCAAGGGAAAAAGCACATGAAACCAGTGGAGTTTGCTTTCATGGCAATCATCAATTCACAGCTCTCTGCATGCTACGCCAAGATAAAGAGGAATCGGCAAACAGGTGCATGCTTGAATTGGAACCTAGCAGGCTTCACAAATGTGCGCGCTGAGGACAGTGATGAGAAGCTGAATGAAATGCTTGTTTCCTCTGGCTGGGTCAAAGGACTTTTCATACGCAATGGGCTGCCTTCCCAATCTGAGAGCCTTTCATTCCTACATTAGACAAACCTCACTCCTATTATAAACAGCCGCCTAGGACAGCCTGATGGAGTTTAACCTGGTGGCAAGCCAACTTCCAGAAAATATTTGCACTGATAATTCATTCTCATAGACCCTTCGTCCTGTCTTCCATTTATTAGCAATTAAGTGAGCATCTGGGTCCCCAATCAGAACTTAAATTGATTAAGAGTCTGCATCCATCTTGTAGAGTTGCAGATAATTTCACTTGAGTTCAAGCTTATTATCTTTGGGAGAATAATCACATGGTTATCTCCTTAAAATGATGCATTTTACCACAGCAGTTGGCTCACCAACAGTTTCAAACTTGTATTGAAATATGGGACCTGCAGAGCAACAAATCTTACTGGAGAGAATTTGCATTTCTATAATGTTTTCAAATTACATCCTGTTTCTAGCAGTGGCTATAAAGTAGAGATCACTGTCTGAGGAAATTCCAGAGCCAACCCATCACTGGTACTTGATCTTCAGGATGCAGCTTTTTGAGGGATAAGAATGTAATTTCAAGGTATCTTTGAATCGCAAACCAATAGTTTTCCAGAACTGAGAGATTGCTACATCAAGTGAGTAAAAGGCCTTTCCTACCCTAAGTCACAATGATGCTAAGCACGAGGACAAATAACCGGAATCTGAGGCTATGCATGCAGACGTCCCCTTCATTTATAAGGCGCATCGTGCAAACTGCCCAGGAGTATAAGCTATTACTTGGTGATAGGACTTAGGGTTTAGGACACTGAAGCTAACTTGAATGAATGACTAGCAGGATAGTTTTGCACATCTAGCCCAGAAGGTTGGGGAGGATGTAGGCGGAGAGATTAGCTAGAGGGTTGGCAGCCAGTGGGGTCAATGCAAGGTTTCAAATTACAACTAGGTAAATCAGCCACAATTGGTATGAGGACAACTGAAAAGGGCAGGGACAGGAATCACTGATTCTGGGAGTCTAAGGATAGATATGAACCTATTGGTTGTAATTGTACATGTGCCTTTTTCTTAATGTACATCACCTTCTCAAAAAGTTAAAAACTATTGAACTGTGGGTACACACATTCTGATGGGCAGGACAAGGAGGGAGTGGTCAAAACTGAGACAAACATCAATCTGCAGAAGGTGAGACTAGAGCGTGAAGCTAACCAGTGGGAAGTCTGAGAAACAAGTGGGCAATGGTCCTTTTGCACACTCCCTGCTCAGGCAGGAGTATATGTGGCTGTTCTGGGCTGGCAGGCAACAGATGGGAAAATGTGGGTAGGTGAGTGATGAAAGGGGCTGTTTTTGACACATAAGTGTATGTATAAACAGAAAAACAAGCTGTGGAATGGTGTACTTATATGGGGTAGTCAATATAGTTAGGAAGTAGAGCAGGTAACACCATGGAATATACAGTGATTTATGAGACAGCTCAACCCTAGATTAGTCCTACTTTTGTTGATGCTAACCTTATTGGAACACCTTGGTAATAAAAATAACCTTTGAGAGGAGATGGGCTAAAACTAGAAAATGGTTCATTCAGTTTCTAATGATGGAGGAAGGAGGTAGTGAGAGTATAGGCTAGCAGGAAGAGCTGGTACCAGGTGCTCAGAAATGGGGGCTTCTCCCATTTGGGTAGTAAATAATGAGGATTATCTTTTTAATTTTATATTATTTAAAAAATCATTTTATTGGGGGCTC
>NW_022103913.1:2460785-2472794 GCF_000313985.2 Echinops telfairi | reverse complement strand
TTCCCTGGGGACTTCGTTGCTCTGTTTCCCTTGCTGTTCTTTTGCATGCCCTTAGTGTTTTGCCTCGGTGTGGTGGGGGAGGATTGCCTTTTTAAAAAGCCTTCTCTACTCCATGTGGTGCAAGCTGTTAAGCATCTCCATGTAGCTGAAAATTTGGCAATCTGAAATGACCAAAATGTGCCTCCAGAGGAAGGCCTAGTGATCTGCTTCCAATAGGTCACAGATTTGGAACTTCTCCCATTCCCTCTTTGAATCCACTTGATGGCAGTCTGTGTGGTTGGGTTTATTTTGTATTACCATTCTACTTGATTAATGAGGAGGTTACCTGCTATTGCTGGACTTCTCAGGTGGGCCAAAGGTTATATATAAACTGTAAATTCTATGAGAAGAAGGGGAGAATTCAATAATTATGGCTCACTGATGCCTCTAGATTAAGTGTATCTATTAGGTTTTTATTCATTCCTATTACCACCTTCTTTAAAAATCCAGATAAAAAAACAAAGTCTCAGCACCATTGTTGGAAAGCATCCAAATGGAAATGGAAATAAGTCGATGACAGGAAGAAAGGAGTGTCATTTAAATGCTTTTTCTTTAAAAAGGGATTGTGGTTCCTTATAGATTAGGTGTGTGTGTGTGTTTGAGAGAGAGAGAGGATGAAACAGAGAGAGAGACTCCAGATAATGATGCTAAGAAATAGCAATATCCAGGTCTTTGTTTATGAAAGCCTGCTTTAGCACATAATGCTAATGAAACATCATTATGAGGAGGTCAGTGCCTAATTAGGGAATATAGCACCTTGATTGTCCATGAAATGTGATGGTAAATGGGGGTGATAATCCCCACAAACCTGATCCCAGAATTTGGGGCAATCATGAAGTGGAAAGTTGTAGAAAAAAGGAACACGTGCCTCTGACTCTTCCTACTGGTGGAGTTGCCTGCCATTCCTTGCTGGTGGGAGGAGTGGAGAGGAAGGTGGGTATTGTTATTTTAAATGTTTATATTGGAAACATTCAATATATATTTTAAAAAGGAACTTAATCCTGGAGTTAGAAACCAGCTGTTCTCAGCTGTTTAAACCATAACTAGGAAGATAAGAGATAGTTTGCTGCTAAATTTAGTGAGTGAATCTAATGTCAGATTAATTAATTAACTTATTTATTCTTCTTGATTTTAAAATATTTTATTTTGGGTAGCCATGGAGACTACCAAACACACGCCCATCCAGAATGTCTACCTGGCCAGTTAAAGGACATTGTGCCACCATTCTCACCCCCTCTACTTGTGTTGTCTGAACACCATTCCTGTAGGCTTTCTAACCCAACTAATTGTTGCTTAAGATGAATTGCATTCATTAAATTCACATGGATAAGAGTGCTGTGCTCAGAGTAAGCACTTTACAGAATATATTATTTTAAAAAATATATTACTCAGGGAGTTCTTGGAAGGTGGCATCAATGTAGGGACACCAGTCTGCAGTTCCCTATGAGTGGTCACTGAATTTGCAGGTAATGGGGCCAATTCAGGGGATTTGGACTGAGCCCTGGTTCCGTAGCACCCTGGGACCTGTTAATGATTTCCCCATAGATGGCACAGCAGTACTTGTTATGACATGCCTTCCCCTAGGTTTCCCCACACCTGAGACTCATGCACTGTTTCCCAGCACCAGTGACTTACTTCCTGGCTCTCCTCAGCCCTGGAGACCGCCACCCTCACAGGTGCGTCAAGATCTCCAATGTTCCCACCTTGGCAGCAACCAGCACACCTCAATAGTTTGAGTTTCTTCCTCCCCCTCCCCCTGGCCACCCGAATGCTACTGGCCTGTGGGTGCCACCTGAGTGCTACCAGGCCATCGGTACCGTGTGTGTGCTGCCCGCTCACGCTCCCATGCAGCTCACCTGCTGGGAGGAGGCCCAGGACAGACTGCTTCTCTGAGTACTACTGGAGCCCTGGACACTGGATACCACAGTGGCCAGCAGATCTGAATTCCAACCGGGATAATCCCATAGCCAAACCCCTGCCCACTCCCCTAATAGCACGGCTACAGCTATGCCCTCAAGAGAGATAGCCCAGCCTTCTAGGAAGTGAGCCAGCCCCAGTGAGAGAGGTTCGGCTGGAACCGAGGGCGTAACAGGCTCCAGGTGGTTCTTAGACTCACTCTAATTAGCTTCCTGAGAAGAAAGAAATCACAGGGTTCCTTTCCTTGCATGAGAAATTGGAACTCAGCACACTGGGGTTACTCGGAGACCTGCCCTGACCCTGGTGAGGTGCCAGCAAACCCAGGGTCCCCCAGCCTTACCCAAATCACCTTCCGAGCAGAAGCCCCTCACTGGGGCACCAAATACCATACATAGGCTATATCCACCCTGGAACCATCTGTAAGGAGTGAAGAATGGAATGGAATGAAAAAAGGGGTGTTCTGTTATAAACACATTTAATTGAAGGATGGAACTTTCTCTTTCATAATTTACAAGATTGATAAAGGTTTCATAGATGCAATATAGCCCTCACTTATCCCAACCAACCGTAGCCCTTTCAAATCTGCTTCTTACACCATGACAATACCCATTCTCCTCTAACTTACCCAGTAAAAACATATCTGCTATAACCCTCTTTACCAACTCATAAAAAATTAACACATCTAACAGGAATCCTTCCTAAGATTAATGTCACTAAAACATACTCCTGAGCACCTATATCCTATTTCTCCTATACACCCAACTAACATGCCCTCGTCATTTATACACAAGTCCTAGCCAGTACCAAAAGTACCATAAGAGATCAAGGGAGTACAACTGGGTAAAGAAGAGGGGAAATGTTTGCTATTTGCAGTTGATATGATTTTAAAGAAATCCCAAGGTGTCCATAATAGGATTACTGGAAACAATAGAGAAGTTTGGTAGTATAGCAGGATACAAGATTAATAAGCAGATATCAATTGGGTTCCTATATACCAGTGATGGGAACACTTAAAAATACATCAAGGAAGCAACACCATTCACAATAGCCAAGCAGAAGCTAAAATACTTAGGAATAAACCTAACCAAACCAAACCAAACCAAAACAACCCTCAAGACCTGTATGAAGAACACTACAGAGCATTACTACAAGACATCAGAAGGGATCTACACAAAGGAGGAGCACCACATATTCGTGGATTGGAAAAGTCAATATTGTGAAAATGTTAATATTACCTTAAGCACACAAAGGAGGAGCACCACATATTCGTGGATTGGAAAAGTCAATATTGTGAAAATGTTAATATTACCTTAAGCACTATACAGTTTCGATGCAATCCTGATCCCCGTCTCAGCATCATTCTTCAAAAAAATTGAAAAAATGATTACCACCTTCATATTGAGAGGGAAGAAGCCCAGGATGGACAAAGAACTCCTCAAAAAGAAAGACAAAGTAGGTGGTCTTGCTCTGCCTGACCTCAAAACCTACTACACAGCTACAGTTGTCCAAACAGCCTGGTACTGGTATAATGATAGAGACACGGACCAATGGATTAGGACAGATAATCCAGAAATCAAAACATCTGCATACAGACGATTTATTTTTATAAGATCCTCCCTCCCCACCAAAAACATTAAATGGGAAGGAGATGTCCTTTTTAATAAATGGTGTTGGAAAATCTGGATATTCATATGCAGAAGAATGAAACAAGAACCATATCTCACTCCATGCACACAAACAAACTCAAGGTAAATCAAAGACCGAAATGTAAAACCCAAATCTATTAGGATCATTAATGAGAAAATCGGGACAGAGATAGAAGCCCTAGTGCAAGGCATACGCAGGCTATCAGAATTAATAAATGAAATATACTCCATGGGAGATCAAATAGATGAATGGGACCTATTACATTTTTTTTAAATCTTGTGTACATTGAAAGACATTAAAAGAATAAAAAGCTCACAGATTGGGAAAAGATAGTAACAACATAACACACAAAGGATTAATTACTAAAATCTACAGAATTTTACAAGCTTACAAAAAGAAAAAAACTAACAGCCCTCTGAGAAAGTGGACAAAAGACCTAAACAGATGCTTTACAAAGGATGACACTCAAAGGGCTAATACATAAGGGGATGCTCCCAATTATTAGCCATCAGGCATGTGCAAGCCAAAACAATGAGATACTAACTGTAGCCCAATTTTAAAACCAAACAAAAACCTGAGAACAACAAATGTTGGAGAGGGTGTGCTGAGATAGGAGCACTTATCCACTGCTGCTGCGCTGTGGAAGGTGATATGGCAATCCCTAAAACAGATAGAAATTGAACAACCTGTGATCCAGCTATACCATTACTGTACAAACACCAGAAGAAATAAGAAGCAGCTCATGAGCAGACCGTCGCTCTTCTGTGTTCATCGCAGCACAGTTCACAATAGCAAGACGCTGGAAGCAGCCTAAATTCCCATCAATAGAAGAGTGGATTTAAAGACTCTGGTACATACACACAATGGAAGACTACACATCCCTAAAAAACAACAATGAAACCATAAAACACACCTCAGAGGGATCTGGAAGACATTATGCTGAGTGAAGTTAGTCAACCACAAAAGGACAAATACTACTATATGAGTCCACGTGGCAGGAACAAGTAGCAGAAAGGACGCAAGCTCAAGCTGGCAAGGCATCCAGTCTGCTGGCAGGGGACCCGACAGCCTGGTAAAGAGGAGAACCAGTGCCAATGAGCCACACGCCATCTGCTCCAGGTAGGGATAGTGCAGGTCACTTGGCTTGAGGGCACCTCATGACCGCAGGGATCCAATGGACAGAGGAGCAGAGGACGATGTCTGCTGAGTGGTAGCCATATGGTTCCGGGCTGAGGTCTTCTTCCGGTGAGGGAGACAGCCCTGTCGGAGGGCTCAGGTTTTACTGATGGGATGGGCAAAGCAGAAGAGGGCAGAGGGAACGGTCAAGTTTGGGGGGGCATAGGTGCATGTCTGTTGGGGGGAGGAGAGGAGGACTTACCTCCAGGTGGGGGGAGGAGAGACTGAGGATGCTCTGCTCTTGGGAACATTAGGTGGGGAGGGTCTTTAGTGGTGTGCAATCACTTTAGTGGTGGGCCGAACTGACCCAGGGTATCTGGGGGATATCCCAGAAAACCAGGCTGGGTGCTATAAAACACTGGGACACTGATGTCAAGAAGCCCAGGAAGGAAAAGTATGCTTGGAGACTGATTATAGAAGCAATTGTACAATTATGTTTGATATGACTGAACAATGGAATGATATGACATATGTATTAATTCCCAATTACAGCAAATTGAAAGGGAAAAAAAAGCATAGCTCCAGAAATGAATTCTGGGCTTGCACTAAATCCTAGCTCCAACTTAAGAAAAATTAGTTCTTAGATCATAGCCCTGTTGGATACTCACCTTTAAGAAATGATTACTGAAGATAAGGGTGCCTTCTAAACAAGGAGTCAACTAAGTCTACCTACACTGAAGAAATACACTAGCTTGTGTAATCCAAAGATGACAATTACAGAGTTTGAATATGGTGAAGAGAAAAGTATCAGAGCTAAAATTATGATCACCCAATTTGGAGAATGCAATGGAGGACAGTTGGAGCCCTAACCCATCTAGTATCTAGTGTCTAGTCAGACCAAACTGCTGGCAGATCCGCTCCAGCCAAAGGCAAGAGCCTTACTATCAGGCAGAGACCACTGTAATCTTGGTTGTGCCGATGGAACTCAGCCAGTTGACCTCTCTATAGACATGACCTCAATTTGTAGTGGGTGCAAGTATCTCTTAGTTGGTCCATGACAGAAATTTCTTCCCTGGTTTTTTGACTGTTGATGGGTGTCTTCTCCCTTTCATGCATTATGTGTATTTTTGTCTTTATCCTAATATGGTCGTATCCTTACCACCTTAGTGTGATTTGTTTTTCAATGTTTTCTCTTAGGTTTCCCAGCTGTGAAGCAAAGGAAGAATGGATCTATAATGATAATAACTGATACAATATATAGGGAACACAGGGGTGAAGGATGGGCAATAGGGAGGGAAAGGGGTTTGGGGGAGTAAATAATGAAGGCAGTAGAGGGGAGGGAGAACTAGAACTGATTGTGATTGCACAACTCATTTTAAAGGTGATTTAAATAATGGGGGACAGGGAGGGAAGGCTCTAGATATATATGGTGGTGATTGTACAGTTCCCTTTGATATGACTGAAAAATTGAACTATTCAATTGTGTGATATGTAAATTGTGTGCCAATAAAATGTTGGGGGAGAAAAGTCCAATCATGACCATAAAACAGGACATTAGTATTTTTATACAAAATGGTTGTATTGTTATAAAGTTTCTTTAATTATATTATAAAAATCTTACTATTTAACAGTTTTATTGATATAAAATTATATATCATACAATATAATGGTTTGGATATATTAAAAAGAGTTGTGCTATCAACACTACAATCAATTTTAGAACATTTTCTTCCTTTTTGGTACTCATTGTTATTAGCTTCCCGTTTCCTTCAAACCTCCCCTGATATAACCCTAAGAGATGATTATTCTTGTTACTGTATCTACAGATTTATCTATGCTGGATTTCATGTAAAGGAAATCATAGTAAAAGCAAAACAAAGCAAAGCAAAGCAAAACCACTGCTACAAAAATAACAAAACACAGAGAAACCTCAGCCCAAAATAAAGCAGAAAGGAATAAAAACTAGAACAATTATAACTGGTCAAAAGGGAAAACAAATGAAAAGATGCTAAAATTTAACCTAATTATAACTGCATTTATTCACTTTCTGATGCACTCTGACTGAGGGCAAGGCTGTTTACATCCTCAGGCAAAATCTGAGGGAATTCAACGGAGGCTTATTGGAAGTCTCTGAGAGAGACTGCCTCTCCTGGTCTGTGGAGGAGAGTCTAAGCAAACATCTGCCTGAGAGCAAAATTTCAGACGTTGTTGTCAGTGACCAGCAAGAACTCTAGGGAGGGTGAATCTATGTGAAGATCCAAAATGGATGTAGGGATCCCACTGCACACTGCAGCTCTCTGAAAACCTCGTGCTCAGATTTTAAGCTCTACAGCAAACTTAATAAAAGGGTGTACATAAAATGCATTTTCTTGTGGGATCTTTTATATCTAATGTTCCAGAATTGTGATGTTATTTTATATAAATTATACATAATCTTCACAAGAACCCCCCAAATGGGCAATATTATTTATACTTATTGCAAGAAGGAATTGAGTGGGAGGTGTTGAAAATGTGGCCTAAACCACACAGTCAGTGAGGGAGAGGGCTGACTTTATAACCCAGGGCAACCTGGTTCCGAAACTCTCGCTACCTCACTGCCACCTGTGTGTTGGCAAGTTGTCGCATTAACAAACGGCTACTTTATATGTGATCATCACAGTGGGCAAGTTCCTTCCTTAGGTAGTCTCTCTTGCGAAAAATATGAAGCATCTACTTTAACTGGTAACTGCCCATGTCTTTGTTTTACTGTGTGTTTGTTTTAATATCAAGTTGCCCTTGCCCCTCTCCCATCTCCACCAACAGTGCCACTGCCCAAAACAAAAACAGGTGGCCAAAGAGGTTTCCTGTAAACAAACAAACAAACAAACCCCACAAAACAAGAGTCTTTGAAACCAAAATGAACCAGGATTAGCTTTCTTCTTGAGTCCTTAGGCTTAACAAAATGTTTATGTTTGACAAGTGAAATGCTGGCTTGATACCTGGAAGGAAGTAGTGCATCTGTCCTTGGTGACTTCCAAATAATACTGATAATGAAAACATTTTTTTCCTATCAGAATGAAATGTCTCACCAGACTCCTTAAGGGGCATGATGAAGAAAAGCCACACCCTATGAGCTGATTTCAGGACACTTGTCACTAAGAAATGGAACTGGCAAGAACTTTGAAGGCATGATTTGTACTTCCAAAAACTCAGGGTTTGGTATGTGGTTCCTTGTGAACCTAGCTCATTAGCAGAAGTCTTAAGTGGAGTCACAGACCTGACCCTCCTTGCCTATCAAAGTCTTCCTAATAAAACCACATCCCTTTGGCTTCAGAGGTAGTCAGTTAAGTGGAATTCATTTATTAAATGAAAAGCTAATTATACTAAACTGCATTTTATGCTAGATGGTGATCCCCTTATAACACAACTCTCATCAAGTATCTGCCCAAGGCTACTACTATATCCAGGAAAATGCATGGACTTACTATGAAAAGAATGGTTATCGCCTGTAATTATTCCCACATTGTTTTCAATGTTTGCTTTCCTGCTCTAGGATTTAAAATGTCATGCCTGTCATTCTTGCCTTGTTTCGTGAAATAAAATGGTTAAGGTTACATTATTTTTGAATCTCTCAGTTAAGATCCAGCGCAATGCCATGAACAAATTGACTATGGAAGTATGTGTGGGTGAAGTATAAAGAACTACACAAGCAATAGAGACAAAAGGAAAACATTAAACAAACCTACAATCCTGGCAGAGTCTCATATTGTCTGAAAAACTAGCCTGTGTGCCTAGGCAAGTGATATATAGGATAAATGTGAACAGTTGAACAACAATGGAGATTTCTCTGGAAGGGTTCATTCAAATGGTGTTTTAATCTGAAAGGCTAGCTTGATTGGTTCTAACAGTTGCTCTGTTGGTTTGAATGGGGCAAAAGCTTGGCAGCAGAAAGGAGAGAGATGAGAAATACTGCTTGCTGCACAACGGATTCTAACATGCTGCCTGTCCTATAATGAAAATGAAACAATCCCTAGTGGCTGGGCTTAGAAAAGGAAAAGGTTTTGATTTTCATTCATTGCCCAGAATAAGACGAGCTGGAGGCTTTTTGTAATGTGTTTCTTATAGCCTGGGGCCAAACTTTCTCCACAGGGTTTTTGTAGTACCGTAATTGGAGGAAAACAAACCAGGGCACAAAAATGTTTGGCAAGGTTTGGATGAAATTTAATTTTGGTGACAAAGTACATATGTCAAAACTTACGGGTCCACAACGTGTGTGTGTGTGTGTGTGTGTGTGTGTGTGTCTGTAAATATATATAACCTTATGAGAGATAAAGTAAACCCCAAACGCACTACCATTGAGTCAATGCTGACTCATAGCAATCTTATAGGACATCATAGAACTGCCCCGTGAGTTCCTGATATGCTGTTTATGGCAGTAGACAGCCCTATCTTAGATAAGATAAATCTTCTCTTCTCAGCACACCCGCACACACTCACAAACTAATGAGTACTTCCAGGACTGCATCAATTTGTTGAAACATTTCAATTAGCATTCCAACATTAATCAGTAACCAACATTATAACACATCTGGATCATCTCATCAGATGTCAGAGTTCTAGGGAATTGAGTAAAGAATTTCAGTGTTGATAGATATGTGTGCTAGCCTTGTTTATCTATTCTCTTAGAGACTACTGTTTTCTGAGGTTCATTACTTCCATAAATTACCCAACAATGCTTTCAATTTTTTCAGCTCCCTCAATGGCAGGTAGTTCCTGTTGGATTATCTGGTTTGCTTCCATCAATTGCATAACTTTGTATGAGGTCATTAAGACACTGTGACATCAAGCTTGTTGTTATTAGGTAACCTATGTCAGCTCAGACTCAGAATGACCCCAAGTACAACAGAACAAAGCAATGCCTAGTCCTTCCCCATCCTCACAACTGCTGTTCTGTTTGGGCAACCACTGTGTCAATCTGATTCTTTGAGGGTCTTTCCGTTCTTCGATGACTCTCTACCAAGTATGCTGTCCTTTTACAGAGAGTGGTCTCTTGTGAAAGCATGTCCAAAGTCTATGGGCCAAAGGATTTCCCACCCTCTCTACTAATGAACACCCTGACTGGACATCTTTCAAGACACCGACTATTCATCTGGAAGCCCACAGAACTTTTAATATTCTTCGTCAACACTGCCATCCAAATGCATCACTTCTTCTCTGGTCTTCCATAGTCACGGCCCAGCTTTCACATATATATGAGGAGACTGAAAATGCCATGCCGTCGTTCAGGTGCCCCTTCATCCTCAACATGAAGTCTTTTCTCTTTTACATCTTTTTCAAGAAATCTTGTGCACCAAATTTGCACTCTGCAGAACACTGTTTGATTTCTGGAGCATTGGTTGTGGAATAAATTACATTAAATTCTTGACAATTTTGATCTTTTCTCCAGTTATCAAGTTGTTGGTCCAGTAGTGAAGATTTTGGTCTTCTTTACACTGAGTTGTAATCGATATTGAAGGCTTTATTCTTTGATCTTCATCAGTCAATAGGTCAAGTCCTCTTTGATGTCAGCAGGCCGTAGGCTTAACATTAATGAGCCTTCCTCTAATACCAATGCTGTATTCTTCCTCATATAGTCCAACTTCTGAAGATGATTTGCTCAGAATGTAGACTGAATGAGTGGTGAAAGGATACAACTCAGGCAAATGACTTTCTTGGTTTTAAACAAATCAGTGTTGTTCCCTTGTTACGCACAAAGAAATGTTCTGGGGTTCCCATTCTTCTCAATGATATCCATAGTTACAATCTACACAGTAGAATCCTTTTACATAGTCAATAAAACAGAAGTAAATGTCTCCCTGGAATTTTTTGCTTTCAGCCAAGATCCATCTTTTATCACCGGCAATATCCCTTGTTCCACATCTTCCGAGTCTGGCTTGAATTTCAGACAGCTCCCTGCCAATGTATGGCTGCAATCATTTTAAAATTATCTCCAGTAAAATAATACTTCAATGTAATATTGATCTAAATTTACACATTCTTTTGGGTCACCTTTCTTTGGAATGTATATCTTCCATTTGCTTTGCCTGGTCACTGTCTTGCAAATTTAATGGGATAGACCAGTGAGTACTTCCTGCACTGCATCAATTTGTTGAAGCATTTCAATTAGTCTTTCATCAATTTATGGAGAGTTGTTTTCACCAGTGTCTACAATGCAGCATGAACTTCTTTTCTCGATACTCTTAGTTCTTCGTCATATCTGTCTCTTGAAATGGCTGAATATTAACCTATATTTCTAAGTATAGAGACATTTTGTATCCTATCTTTTTTGATTGTGTCCTGCACTGTTCTATATATTGCCCATAGAATCTTTCAGTATTACATACTGAAGACTGGAACTATTTCTTCATTTCTTGCAGCTTAGGAAATTGCTCAACATATTCTCTTATGTATATTCTATAACTCCGGATCTTTTCACATTTCATTATGATGCTTTAGCTTGTTTGCTTGAGCTTCCCTTAGACATTTTCTGCTCAGTTCTTTAATTTAAGCATTTCTTCCATTCACTTTAGCTATCATATATTGAAGAGCAAGCTCCAGTCTCTTCTGATATTCACTTTGATCTTTCCTTTCTTGTCTTTTTAATGTCTTTGGTATAATATATCTGCTATGATCCCACAACTAGTCTTATCTTTGATCATTAGTGTTCAGTGTGTCAAATCTGCTCTTGAGATGGTCTCTGATTTCAGGTGGGATAGACTCCTGGTTGCACTCAGCTCTCATGAACTCGTTTTCATTTTCTTCAGCTTCAGTCTGAGCTTGCTTGTGAGTAATTGATCATTTGTTCCACAATCAGCCAATGGAGTTATTTTGGCTGATGAGCTCAAGCTTCTCTGTTGTCTCTTCCCACAGATGTAGTTAATTTGTTTCCTGTGAATTCCATCTGTTGAGGTCCATGTTTACTGTAGCTATTTATGTTGTTGAAAAGAGGTTTTTGCCATGAAGACATCCTTGGTTTCAAAATTCTATCTTGCAAACTCCAACTGGTTTCTATCACCAAGGCGACAATTTCCAGTTTCTGGTTCTTCCTCTTTATTTACCATTCTTGCATTGAATTCCAATGACCAAAAATTATCAATGTATCTTTATTACATAGGTGCTCAATTTCTGACCGAATAATTCTTTGATTTCTTTAGTGTTTGCATTTGCCACTGCATAATTTTATTTATTGGGGCTCATACAATTCATCACAATACATAGATCAATTGTGTAAAGCACATCTATACATTTGTTGCCCTCATTATTCCCAAAATT
>NW_022103913.1:2432098-2458859 GCF_000313985.2 Echinops telfairi | reverse complement strand
GTCGCCCATCCCACACTGTGTCTCCGGTGCTGTCCCGTGCAGGGCCATGGGTCAGCTTCTTGGACTTATCATCCGTGGCAGAGTAAACCACATGATTATCTGATGTAAAATGGCCAGTAGCAGTCAATTTCAGCTCACTACTGCCTATGATATCAGTCTTTATACATTCCATTTCATTGTTGATAACTTCTAATTTTCCTCAATTCATAAGTCATCCATTCTACATTCCACCAATTATTGATGGATGTTTGCAGTTGTGTCTTCTAATGTTGAGTTGGACTGCATCAGCAAAACAAGGTTTCAGAAGCATGGCTCTATCTACATCATTAAGTAGACTCCACCTCAAGGAGGCATCTCTTCCCCAGGCATGTTTGCATGCCTTCCAACCTGAGGGGCTCATCTTCTGGCATGTTATCTGACAATTTTCAGCTATTATTCATAAGGTTTGTGTGTTAGCCTGGGTAGACTAGAGAAACAAATCCACAGAAACTCATATGTATATAAGAGAGAGTTTTACATAAAACGTAAGTGCACATTAAGAAAGCATCCCAACCCAGTCCAGTCCAAGCCCATATGTCTGGCACCAGTCTACAAGGCTCCTCAAACTCACCAAACACACACAGTAGCACCGGATGCAGGAGGATCACGGGCCAGTGTGGAGAAAGTCTCTGAATCCAGTGGTGGTATAAGTATCTCAGCGCTGTCGGGGGTCCCCATACAGCTTCTCCAGCACCCAGGGCTGCATCAGGGTAGGTCCATGTGGCTTCTCCTCTGGAATGTCTCACAGGAAGTAAGCCTTGCCTGCTGAGGCAGAGACTGGCAAAGGCAGCCGCACACTGGTCTGACCATCCGAGAGCAAGAAAACTCAGCAAGCCATTTATCTCGCCACCCTTCAACTAACCCCACATGTGTTTATCGGCCAGGTTGGCACAATAAACCTTAACTAACACAGTTTGCTATAGCTAACCCTTCAGAAGTAGCATTAATTACCTACTAAAAGAAAATTAACCTACTCTTTTTAGTCTGTTCTTAACTGGAATCTCTGCTGAAATCTGGTCACCCTGGGTGACCCTGATGATATTTGAAATAATGTTGACATCTGTTCCAGCATCACAGCAACAAGCAAGCCACCACAGAATGACAAACTGGGAAACGTGCTTAGAGAACATGAGAAACTGAAAAACTCAATGTATGAATTCTTCTATAGATCTCATAACAAATACTTATTTTCCAGATTTTCTTTTCTTTCCTGTTTGTAATGACCAGCAATAAGAAAGTACTGGAATATTTATCATGAGCCCATGAAGATGTAACTGATCTCAGAAGGAATGTGCTTACTATTAAACTATTTACTGAGCATTGAAGGTGATGGAAGAAGTTGGTTCTTAGAGTGCAGTATTTAGAGGTTTCTCAACATTTTCAGGAAGGTGCAGTGCTGGGTAACCATTCAGTCACTGAGAAAAGAGGCAGGAGACTGACCTTAATATGTAATGCTCTCGTTACCATTGCCATTGCTCAATGCGCCTTTTGCTTGGAGCAGCTTGTTAGGTAAAACTACCTCCTGTCCAGGCAGCCCCGAGTTGTGGTCTCAGGGGCTTTGGGGGCATCAGTAGCCCTGTGCTCCATAGCGTTTCCACAGCTACTTTGGGAAAATAGGTCGGCAGGCTTTCCTTCTGAAGTGTTTCTCAGGCACTGGCTTTCAACCCTTTGAGGGTCGAAAGACCCTGTCACAGGGGTCGCCCGATTCATAACAGTAGCAAAATGACAGTTATGAAGTAGTAACGACAATAATTTTATGGATGGGGGCGGGGGGAGTCACCACAACATAGGAACTGTATGAAAGGGTTGAGGCATTAGGCAGGTTGACAACCAGTGCTCTAGGTGAACTTCAACGTCAACAAGTTTAGAAGTAACTAAGCCGGTTAGCCATCAGCATCAACCGCTTACTCCAGTGTATTAGGTAGGTGGGGGGGAGGGGGGTGTTAAAAACCAGCAGTGGGCACTGCCCTCCCTAGAATGCCAGGATTGAAAGGTATTATCATAACAATTGGTAATAGCGCCACTCCTACTTACCAATTCCGGAGCTCTCTAGGTCCCTGGCAAATTTCTTTGAACCCAATCTCATACCCCTTTCTTTCTTAAAATGAAAATGTTAGTGAGAAAAATCCATTCAAGTGTGAGGGGCACTTTATTCTGAGGGCACAGCGTTCCTCACAAATATCAGCATCACTTCCACTGCTCTGTAATAAGTGGCTGCAGCTGTTGTCATGGCGATTTTCAATTTTTTTTTTTTAATGTATTCACACAAAAACAGGCAGCACAGCTGTTTCCGTGAGGCATCACAAAACAAGCCCGGATATAAGGTTGTGCCTTCTGTTGCGGGAACGAGGGGACATGGTAGCACATCTGGGTCGAACCGAACAACGGGCTGTAGCTATGCCTGGATAGGGGTCGCTGGCTTTCCTTGAATAAATTAAAGCTAGTTGGAATCTGATTTCTAACCGATTTTCTCAGGCAGACAGGACCAGGTCAATGCTGCTTCCGTAACTGTCTAATAGCCTCCTTTGTGCCCTTATTCAAACCCTGAAAACACTCTCATCCTCTAAACTTCCTCCGGCTGCTGCAGAACTTAATGGGAGTGGGTTCTGCTGCCTGCTCAGCCCTTGTTTATCTGAAGCTCCTGGCCCTGCTACCCTCCCTATACATTATGAAATGCTGTGCGAGAGTCTCAACAATTTGTTTTTAAAGCATTACGCACTTCCTAGTGAGCCGGTGGTCCTTTCCTGTCCACAGATAAGGAGGGGCTGGATGCTCTCTGTGTGTGGCCTGGTAGGCGCCCAGAAGGACAAAGATAACTGACAAGCCCCCCATTTCCTCATCAATGGCTTTTCTATCTCAGGGGGTAGGAATCTTTTTGTTTGCTTGTTTGTTTTCTGGTTTTGTTCTTTTGGTTTATTTGGGGGGCTTTGGTTTGCTTGCCAAGACAGTTGCTGATATTATGTCTGACTTCACTAAGACAGGAAAGTAGATCACACAGCTTTGAGATTCGGCTGGGCTCAGTCCCCTTCTTGTTCAAAACTGATTAAACTGGTTACCTCCTCACTGGCCTGCAGAGAGATTCCCTGGTGGCCTGTAGGTGCCATGACCATTCAGGGCTGTGGAAGCAGAAAACCCAGGGAAAGCAAGCCTACCGTGCACTTCATGAGGGCAAGGTTTGAAAAGAAACTGCCTTCTTCCACATATACACCCCTGCCCTTGCCACCCGCCCCAATCTCAAATCATTGTTTAACTCTTAAGACAACATAATTATCCCTTTGGATTTCTTGATATTTAACAAACAATCAGCTACAGTTGTTTTGCTGTGATTAAGAACATTGAATTATAAACAGTACAAAATCACCAAATGCCCAGGGATCAAATAATAAAAAGACTTTGTTTGGAAAGCATAAATAGCTCTCTGTGTGAGAGGGTCCATTGTTTGCCCGCGATGGCTGTGCTTCACATCCAAGTCATGAGCAATCTCATGTTGGTAGTGATTATTAAACAGAAAGTTTGAGATGTGGTCTACAAAGGACCTGAGAGAAACTGTGGAGCTTTATGAACCAAACAATATATTGCCTATATTTGATGTGAACTTGCCCCGACACCCTCCGTGACACTGCGAAATATCACCGTCCTTTGTGCGATTGCAAAGCAAATGCTGCTGCTGGTTAGCCAGAGAGAGCCTTCATGAAAAATAAAGTTCCCAAAGCAAACCCACTACCATGAAGTCGATTCCTCTTCATTCATAGCAGCCCTATCACGCAGTTAGAGAGAACTACTCTTAAGGGTCCTGGAGACTATTAGCATTTATGGGAGCAGAAAGCCTCATCATTCTCCCACATTGCAGCTGGTAGGTTTGAACTGCTGACCTGAGGCTAGGAGTCTGACACACTTAACCCACCACACCACCTCTATGAGGTATATGGAATCCAACATCTGCCATGGTATTCTTAAGTGTTAGTGATAGAGTGGGTAAAAGAACTAGCCCACTGTTAATCAAATACTAGAAATGTGACAAAGTTTGGGATCTAGTCTGTTAAGAGTTTGCTAAAATGCAAATGTATCAATTCCCTGGCCTTTCAGTTAAAAAAAAAATCCTTTTAAACTTAATCAGTGAGAATGTTCTAATTCAGCAAGTTTGGGCAAATAAAACCTTCTGGGCAATTAAGGCCATTTAGATAAGCAATGGGGCCTGAGACAATAGGGAGTGACAGACCCAAGGATGCTTCTTGTTCCTTATGAACCATGTTTCCTCTGTCCCGTTGCTCAAAGAGCTTTGTTCACTATGGAAAATCTGTTAAACATTCATTATAACAAACCTGGTAAACATTCCCTTGAAGTTGCCACATAGTTTAGGGTACATGACTTGCTTGATTTTCACTGAATCTTTTAAGTAGTTTAGATGTAGCAAGCCCCACTGTTTCCTTCTGCCAAGCACTTAAAAAAATAAACTTAGAATTTCTCCAATCAACACGGTCTCTGTCTTTGGCTAATATAGTGATGGAAATCCCAGATTTAATCTGGCAGTTAAATTAGAATGTTACACATAATGAAACATGGACATTTTCCTGTCGATTTACTTTAAAAACTTTTTTTAATGTTAGAAATCAGTGTTTCAAAATATGTAATCTGCTATTTTATTATCACTCAAAGTAATATATACATATATGTGTATATATATATATATATCACTTAAAGTAATATCATTGCTTTTTAATCATTTTTCAATGCAGAAACCACAGGAATTACAGACAATTAAGTCACTTGTCCAAGATCACACTGCCAATCACAATTGTTTTCTGACTTGTAATCTACTTACAATAAGGCATGCTGGTGGTACAAATGGTTAATTGTTAAACTGCCAACTGAATGGTTGACAGTTTGAATCCACTCATTAATTTCTTGGAAGAAATAATCTAAAGATCCGCTTGTAAAGATTACAGCCTACGAATTCGGCATCAGGAATGGAAGAAGGCTTATTAACAACATCTGACCTGCAGATGGCACAGCATCGTTTGTTGTAAGTGAGGAGGACCTGAAGCATTTGCTAATAAAGATCAAGGATTGAAGCCTTCAGTATGGATTAGGAATCAATGTAAAGATGAGGGGGTACCCCCCCAAAACTGTAAATTTTTTTCGAAGCTATGTATTGAATCTTTTGTTACAAAACAACTTTATCACCTTCAAAGCACTCTCCATTACACTTAATACATTTGTCAAATATGCGATTCATTTTTGGAAACATTTTTCAAATTCATCTGTTTGGATGGCTGACGGCACCTCCCGTGTTTTTTTCTTCACTTCTTCAATGTCATCAAATAATTGTCCTTTCATGTCCGTTTGCATTCGTGGAAAGGAAAAGAAGTCACATGGAGTGAGGTCAGGTGAGTCGGGTGCACAGAGTAAGAGAGGCATACTGGTTTTTGCCCAAAACTGGCATACTGGATGGCTGCGTGAGCAGGTGCATTGTCGTGGTGGCAAATCCAGTCCCCTGTCTGCCACACATCAGGCCTTTTTGGTCACACACTGCTATGCTATCTTTTCAGAATATGTAAATAGAAAGTTTGATTAACAGTCTGACCTGGTGGAATGAACTTCATATGCACTACAAGTCGACCTTTTCGTGTGTTCAGGAAATTGATGGACATCCAGACGGGGTTTGCCATAAATCAACATTTCATCTTTTTTGAAAAGTACACTTATACACTTGAGTTTTCCCCATAGCATTGTCTTTGTAAGTGGTGTTCAACATCCCAACAGTTTCTGCAGCAATTTTCTGGGGCAGGAAATAAAATTTCACAACTGCACACTGTTCTCTTAAATCAGTCACCACAAAAAATGAGGTTCTAGCAAAACTGCTTTTATGAAAAATTCACTGTGACCAGAGAGAACCTTCCCAGGTGTCGCCACTGGGTGCACTAACTCAGAGTGACTTGCTGGATGTTTACCTAGTGGGAAAAATGCTACCATGAAAACTCCACCCAGTGTAGCTTTTTTCCATTTTGTTGTGGGGTGCCCCCTTGAAGGATCAAAATATTAACAACTCGATGGATAAGTCACATTATGGTAAATAGAGAAAAGGGTGAAGTTGTCAAGGTTTTGTCTTGCTTGGCTTCACAGTCAATGCTCATGAAAGCAATGGTTAAAAAGATCAAAATACACATTGAATTAGGTCATTCTGCTGTACAAGACCTCCTCAGAGTATTGAAAAGCAAGGATATTATTTGGGGGACTATGGCGTGCCTGACCCATGCCATGGTATTTTCACTTGCCTTGTATGCATTTGAAACCTGGGCACTGGATATCGAAGACCAAAGAAACATCAATGCATTTGAATTGCAGTGCTGGAGAAGAATATTGAAAGTACCTTGGACTACTAAAAGGGCAAAATGACCTGTCTTGGAAGTCCAACCAGAGTGTCCTCCGAGGATAGCGAGACTGTATTACCCATTTCGGTAATGTTCTGAGGAAAGACTAGTCCTTGGAGCAGAATGTCATGCATGGTAAACCCGAGGAGCAGCAAAGGAGGGGAAGGCCCTCAAGGACATGGATGGACACAGGGGCTGCAGCAGTGGGCTCAGGCCTGGGAACAGTTGTGAGGCTGGCGCCGGACCAGGCAGCAGTTCATTATGTGGTGTACATGGTCGCTGAGGATGACACCAACAAGAACAACAACCTAGAGGTTGGTCATCCTAACTCGCCCAACAGTGCTGAGAGGGAAAAGAAAGAAAGAAAGAAAAGCCTGCTGATGTACTTCCCTAAAGCTTATAGCCAAGAACTCTATGGAAAATAGTTCTAGTCTGTAACGCATGAGGCCACCCAACAGGTTTGGCTTGGCTTTTTTATTATAGCATACCACCTGCATAGGTTGTTTTTAAAAATATGTTCTTCTAGGTGAAATTTATACATCCAGAAATCAACAAAACTCCAAATTCAGGTATTTAGCACACTGTCCCCCCAGTACTAACTTACAATGCTGATTCCAAGAAAGTCATTGCTTTCAAATTAAGTTTACAACAAAGAATATAAAGATTTATATAAAGAATATAAAAAGCACTTGTAGCACTGGGTGTTAGGTATATATTGGGCTGTTAACCACTAGGTTGGTGGTTCAAACTCACCAGTCACTTGGTAGGAGAAAGATGAGGCTTTGTGACTCTGAAAAGATTTATAATCTTGAAAACACTTTATAGGGTCATGATGTCGGTACTGATTTGTTGGCTATAGGTTTGACCTTATTGCAAATATAGTTAAGGGAAATTTGTGCAAGTAAGGGTTCAAAGTCCAGAATTATATCTTCATTTTTTCCACTAAATAATTTATTTCTTCCAGTCACTGTCTTAGTCTCAGGCCTGAATCTGCGTATTGGACATTCAGAAGACATAATGTGGTCATTTGCTCAAGAAGTTCACAATTAGGAAGAGGAGCTCATGCATAGTACTATATTCCCGTGCTGGCTGTGCAGAAAACATGTCGCTCAGGGACCAGAGAAAGGGCGACGAGTGTGAGATGAATTGCGCACTGTCACAGCGTTCTGTGCCTGTTCCATCAGTGTATGCAGCTCGAGAAACAGGGGCACCGTGGAAAGACAGAAAGAGCTGGCGTCAGAGCCTCTGGGTCTGAGAACAAGTTCTCCAACCCTTGCAGATAGGGACAGTGTTCACTCTCTTCAGGGAAAGCAGTTGACCTGTGTAAGGATAATATGTCAGGGGGCTGTTGGAAGTATTCAGTGGAATCCATGGCCGTGCCTAGCAGACACAGCAGGATCACTCAATCTGGGTCAGTAACCCTGGGGAGTTAAAGATAGTTCTTTGCCTCTCGTGGCTCATCTGCTAAAAAGGCGGTGAAAATAATTTATCTCTTAGACTTGTCATGAGGATCACATTACATAATTGATATGATTTTGCAAATGGCTAAGTATTAGATGGTAATTATCACCAAAGGGATCACCTAAAGTAGGTGTGTGAAAGAAGATAGAGCTACAATCAGCTACTTATTATTTCTATTCACAGAGAGAAGACCTAAGTCTTTTGTTGAAGTCCTTTCTGTCAAAGCCTGGATCTGGGCAGCACTTGGGCTAACGTGGCCATCTGGTTCCTGTGTTCTAATGCCCAGAGTTTTGGGAAGCACAGATACAGGGTGCTATTAAAGAGGCCTGGTGACACTGTCGGGTAAGTGCTGAATTACTAATCTCAAAGTCCATGATACCAACCCACCAGCTACGCCATAGGAGAAAGATGAGCTGTCTGTTTCTGTGAAGATTGACAGCCTTGAAAACCCTCTATAGCAGTGTTGCCCAAAGTGGGTGATACCATCCTCTGGGGTGGGGGCACTGGAACTACCCAAGGGGACTGCACAGGCCCAAACTCACCATTCATTCTGAATTCTGGGCTGTAGCACAAACATTTGTCATTGCCAAGTAGACTCAGAGGGTTTTTTGTTTGCTTGCTTGTTTCTGAAAAGGGGGGAGTAGGCTAAATAAGTTTGGGAATTTAAATTATGTAGGGTGATTATGAGTGGAATTGACTCAATAATGGTGAGTACGGTGCTATTTACTGAACTAATTAGCTCTCATTTAGAATTACCAAAGGCTCATTTCTACCTAACTTACTGAATACCCACATCGGATGAACCATGTTCATGACTTTGGTGAGCGCTGCTATTTCTGTAGACACTTCTTGAGACCACACGTTCCCTGCTCACGTTTCTCTGACTGAGCCCAGGACACCTCACTGCACCTGCACCTGCACCCATTCACTGTGCTTACCCTTTCCCTGTACCCATCTGACCTTACCATTCCCACATAACTGAGCTGTGTGTCCACATAACGAGGCTCCAGCAAAACTTCTTTTATGAAAAAATTCACTGTGACCAGAGAGAACCTTCCCAGGTGTCGCCACTGGGTGCACTAACTCAGAGTGACTTGTTGGATGTTTACCTAGTGGGAAAAATGCTACCACAAAAACTCCACCCAGGAGAAGGCTGCTCCTCTCATGCAGCAGCCCCTCTGGGCACTCATGTCCTTTCCGCTGCACCCCATATTACACTGTGCCCACATCCCCCGCACTGAGCCTGTACCTTTCCTACTGTACCCCCATTTTCACTGCACCATCACTGTGTCCACACCTCCTCTTTGAGCCTGGACCCTCCCTGTGGCACCCTTCCATTGCGCCTCCATCCCTCTCTCTCTGACCACACTCCTAAGTGCCCTCACAATCCTCTTGCCCCACATGCCCTCCTCCTCCAGAGACATACATGCTCACTGAACCCACAGGCCCTCACTGCATCATGCTCCCTGGGCTAAGGCTTGAGATCCTGCCTTCCCTCCATTACATTTCTAGCTTGTACCTAACAGTCTTCCCACAATCTGTTTCCTGTTTATTTTAAATTCTTAGTGTCTTTCTTCATATTTTAAAGCTTATCATTCGTTAAAGGTTTTCTTGGTCCTTAATACCATCATGCAGAAAATGAACTTTGCAGTTGCAATAGTTAATGTGTCGAAGACTGCCAAGGACCAGGGGCGAGAGGAGGCCTGTTGGAGCCCTTTGCTTTGGTAAGTTGCTGGCTGTTCACTGCGGGGCTGGCAGCATGGAGCCCATCCGAGAGCACCGGGCCTCCTTCCGGTACTTGCTGCTGCCTACACTGGAGCCTCTGGCTCAGGCCCAAGGACTCTGGGTCAGCACCTCTCCAAAGACGGACTTTGAACACCTCTTCTCAAAACCAGCCTTTTCAGAAGTTTGCCCCAGTAAAAAAGCCCAGCTGTTTTATGTCAGTTATTCAAAACATTTACTCATAGCCTCTTAAAGGACTTCATTAATTTTGAGCAATTCTTTTACTCTGGAGAAATTCTGAATACTTAAATACATTACTCCAACTCTATTTAATAGCACTTATTGTTTCTTTTAATCAGAATCTCATTCATTTTTAATGTTCTAATAATTTCTATTAAAAGTCAATAGGAAATACAGACACAGAAGAGGCAATTCTGTATTTATTGTAAAATGAGAGAGGCTAAATCTATTTTTCCTAGTTGAATATGGTATCTGCTGTTCACATTGGGAAAATTACTTCATCTCTGTATAAAATAGGGATGACAATAGTACCTGTCCCCCCACACCACAGGAAACCCGTTAGCCTTAAAATTTTCTCTTTCATTCCCACCTTGAGCATCGTAGTCTTTTGAAGAAGTGTGCTTACAGGGCCAAGCTAGCAACAGCAACTTTGCAGGTTAGATGGGAACTTATGGTGATTGAACCAGAGCAATTCTGAACAGATGGTGAGAACGGCTGCAGAGCTTCAGACATGGCATCATCGCACTGCCTTTGCCTGTGGACGTGGTGGGATTGGTGTATGTTTTGCTATGCATATTTTCAACAACAATTTTTTAAAAAAGAACAAAGCATTCCATCTCAGGTTTGTCCCTGTGGATCATCTATGATGAAGACCTACTAAAAATCAGTCCAATGAGACGGCGTTTCCAAGGTTGGGCTGAGAAAGCCAGTGTCCGCCGCACAGGAGCATAAAGGTTTGACCCCTCTCCCATAGTTTACTAAAGAAGTCCTGCTGGAGTGAGGGGTGGAGGGGTGGTTATGTGACGCTAACCACAATACCAACAGCTCAAACCTCTTTTAGTATCTTCATTCTCTAGAAAAAAGATGAGGCTGTCTGCTCCCATAACGATGTAGAATTGAAGTTCTTCAATATATTTAAACATCTTTAGATTTCTTTGGGGCCGTTATCATTGCAGACATGGGAAAGAAAATTACACAAATCAGGTCTGCATATTTTCATATCATTTGGTCTACACTACTTCCTTGAATCAGATGTACAAAAGTATAGATCTTTCCATTGGCATCAGAAATATTGGTTTTCAACCACCAACATTAGCTAGGACTAGTCTTCATCCAATACTAAAAAAAGCTCCCATCTGCATCTTAAGAAGAATCAACTAAATAGAAGACTCCAGATCACTCCAGTGATCTCTCTCTCCTGGCATTCACATTCAGCGTACTCCCCTCTAACGCTATACCGAGGTTGATCTGTGTGAGCAGCACACATTGCAGGAGTGGCACGATGCCACTTCTGAGAGTAAATGCAAAGCGTCACTGAAACTTTCATTCTGGCTGTTCTCTTATTCATCTTTTCTAGGTGAACTCTCATAATCTTTCTCTTGGATTGCACACCCTGAGGGAAGCTATGTCACGATGAGTCATATGGACAAGTCCCCGTGACAAGCCACTGAAGCCTCTGGCCAAGAGCCATGTGAGTGAACCAGAAGTGGATTCTCCAGCCCCAGCCAAATCTTCAGATTAAAATTCTGACCAGCAGCATGATTACAACTTCATGAGAAAATTGGAACCAGAATTGCTCAACCTACGGTGGATTCTTAAAAACTACAAGTGTTTGCAACATTTGTTTTATGCAGCAACTTGCCTTCACATCAAATGATCAGGAAACAACTTTAGAGATGATTATTGTAGTTCCCTTTAACAATGACTTTATTCAGTTAGGAATGATTGCTTTATTTTCCCTTTTTTAAAAGGATGGCTTTAAAAGGTGTGTTTAAAGGTCAAGATGCCTGGTTTGTAGTGGGCTCCTAATTTAAAAGGCTGGTGGGTTGCACTCACCCAGCGGCTCCTGGGGGAAAGGCCTGGAGATCGGCTTCCATAAAGATGGCAACCAAGAGCCTTCCACAGAGCAGTTCTGCTCTCCAACACAGGGGGTCGCCAGGAGAGAGAATCTACTAAATAGCTACGGTTTTAATTGAAGACTACTTCTTTGTCCTCCATAAAACATTATTATGTCTCCCTACTACTTTTTCTCATATAGTCCAATAACAGACACAGAATATAAAATCAGTTGTTGATCAGATGGAAGGGCATGGGATTCAGAATAAAAACAATGAATTGATTCAGAATACGGAGGAACACAGTACATGAGAAGAGATTGCCAAACAATAAAGGCCAGTTTCTACATTCCTACTGACCTGTTTAATAAACAGCTAACCTACCAGGGAATAATAAAGCTAGCTAATAACCATTCATAGCACTCCCTCTCAGCTGTGATACTGTTGAGTTCTTGCAAAACTAGAAGAAATGGTTTAGAATTGGAACTATGTCTCATTCTTACTCATCACCCAGATTCTGTCACCTTCCCAATGATGGCCCCACTGGTTGAACAAAAGAGTTCTAGAGGCTCTTCTTCTGATGAGGCCACTACAGCTTGTACCTGTGTCGACTTCGCTGATACAAAGCGAAAACACAAGCCTCTTTTCTGCTGATCTAAGCCACACTGGAGCCCGCTATCTCTGCATTGACCACATCTGGTCTACATGTTTCCATTACAGGATCTCGGACTGTTCTCCACAGTAAATGCTTCTGTTGGAACGCTTTAACAGAGCAGGATCAGCATTCTGACTTCAGTGGGTTAAACAGTGCCTTCCTACTAAACATTCAGCAGCTAACCAAATGAATCAACCTTTTCCATATTTATTAGAATCTTAATGGAGGTTTATTTGAAGGCCCTCTATGAATGTTTCTGATTCTTTAGACCAGACTTTGCAAACTCCAGTGTTTGCAGGGTCACCTGTCTAAGGCAAAGGGACAAGCTGTCTGTGGCCACAGAGAGTCATGGAGACATGACCATGCTGGAGCCAACAGCTATTCCATCTGGCACTGGGTTTCATGGTGGGAATATCTGATTGTCTGGGTATATTCTATTTGTTTGTTGTCAGGAGAAGCTGATCATCTAAATGTCTGATGATGTGAAACGGGGGACTGTTTTTTAATTGTGGTTCGTGTGAAAGTTCATAGGACAAATTTGATTTCCATCTAACAATTTTCCCATTTTAAAACGAGTGGGTTTAAAGGTGTACTTAAAGGTCAAGATGCCTGGTTTGTAATTGGCTGGTTACAAGCATCTTGTCTTGGGACATTGGTTGCCGTCCCAGAAATGTACCAGCACTCTTTCATTCCTTCCCTGATTTTTTCCTGCTTCTATTCAGCCTTCTTTCCACCTTCTGAGCTTTGTTTTGGGGCAAATGCTGTCCTTTTCATTTTGTATGCTTAACTCTTCTGAGGAGTATGTTCCTGGATGTGGCTATTGTTGATTTGAGGCTGTTGGTGGTGGTGGTCTTCAAACCAGTTCCAACTCATAGCACCAACAGAACACAGAAAGCAGCACCATCCACATAACCTGCTCCATCCGCATAACTGTCACTATATTTAGGCCCAGGTGCAACCACCGCATCAACCAATCTTGTTAAGAGGCTAGCTCTTTTTCTCTGACCCTTTAATGTAGCTAGTGTGCTGTTCTTTCCAAGGACTGGCCTCTCCTGAGGTCATGTCAAAAGTACACGAGAGAAATCTTGCCATCCTCACTTCTTAGGAACGTTCTGGCTGTACTTCTTCCAATTCAGATTTGTTCATTCCTCTGCCAGTCCATAGGATATTCAATAATTTTTGACAACATAATAATTCAAAGGCACGAACACTGAGTAAATGAGTCATGCTCATTCACTGTCTGGCTTTCCCTCACATATGAGATGACTGAAAACACTACTTTCTAACCTTTTCTGTTGATTGAAAGTGGTACCCCAGGTGTGGGTTTGGTTCCAGGTTTGAGGGTGTCTGAGGGTCACAGTCCTGCAGGTTCACCAGTCTCTATCAAATCATTCAGTATGGTCTTGTTAATGATTTTTAAAACATATTCTATATTTTTCTCCTACTCTGTCCAAGATCTTCTACTGAAATTACTGGTAAATGGTCACCACCAGTTCTTCTGGTCTCAGTCCAGTAGAGGCTATAAACCAATTGTTTCCTTTCCTTCTCTTCTTCTTCTTCTTCTTCTTTACTCTGCTCCAGAGGGGAGAAACCAAGGGTTGTATCACAGATGGGCTCTCATCAACCTTTAAGTAGCTACTCACCAAAGCAAGGTGTAGAACATTTTTGTTGTAGACCATTTTATGCCAATGGACCTAGATGCTCCATGAGAGTGTGGTCCTGATCCCCCCGAAATAGCGACTAAGTCCCTCAAAATGTTTGACTGTCACTAAAAAGTTCACAAAAATTTGCCCCACGCATTCTATCTACTATATACATGAATATACTTGCAACATCCACCACTCTTCTGTCAGGTTGCCATATTGTGGTGGCTTGGATGTCTATATAATGTTGTAAGCTATGCCATCAGTATTTCAGGGCCACCTATGATCACCGATGATGCATAGATTTCAACAGAGTATTCAAACTAAGAACTCACTTGGAAGAAGCAATAGGTTGTCCACTTTGGAGAGAATACCCACTTAAAACCTCAAGGATTGCATCTGAACATGATCAGATATAGTGCAAGAAGGGGAGCTAGTCAGGTTGAAGGTGCTCTGAATACACCTGGAATAGAGCCACCTCCTCAAAGTAGAGTGAATCTTAATGATGTGGATGGAGTTAGCTTTGGGGACCTTCATTTGGTGAAAGGGCACAACTCACAATAAGAAGAAACAGCTGCAAATATCCATTAATAAATGCTATGTGAAATAAATGAACTATTAACCTAGAAAAATTAGAAGTCATCAAAATTGAAATAGATATAAATATCCATATTCTAGGCATTAGTCAGCTGAAGTAAACTGCCATTGGTAATTTTAAGTCAGACAATCATATAGTTTACTATATCAGGAGAAACAAATTCAAAGGGAATGGCCTCATGTACATATTTTAAAAAGCATTGCAAGATCTACCTAGAAGTGCAATACTGGATGTGCTAACATAATATCTATATGCCTACAAGGAAGATCAGTTAATAAAACTATTGTTCAACCTTATGCATCAATCACTAAACCTACTGATGAAGAATTTGACCAAGTTCTTCAGTCTGAATTTGATCAAACAGATAACTAAGATGCCTTGATATTTATTGGTGATTGAAATGGGAAAGTTACAAACAAAAGGGAAGGATAAATAGTTATAAAATATGACATCTTTATAATAAATACTTTTTTTTCAACAACATAAATGTTGGGTTTACACTTGGACCTTGCCAAATGAAATATACAAGAATCAAATTGATTACATCAGGGATGGGGTGATGAAAAAGCTCAATGTCATCAGCCAAAACAAGGCCAGGGCCCGCTGTGGAAAAGACCATCAATTGCTCCTTTGTAAACTCACATTGAAGCTTAAGAAAATTAAAAAAAAATTCCATGAGAGCCAAAACACAATGCTGACTGTATCCTACTTGAATTTAGGCAAAACAGATTTAACCCATTGAACAGTGATGACTGAAGACTTGACGAGTTGTGCGAGGGCATCAAGCACATCATGCATGGAGAAAGCAATCTTCTTATGTTATTAAACAGATAGGAAAGAAGGGGGGAGATAAAAGTCAATGTCAGAAAAGACTCGGAAACTTTCTCATGAATATGGCATACCTAAATCAAAGAGAAGACATGATAAAGGAAAGAAGTAGAATAGCACATTTCAAAGGGCAAAGCTGGATAAGACAAAATGAAGCGTTATATTGCAATGTGCAAAGAGCTGTAGTTAGAGAGCCGAAAGGGAGAGATCTCAAGATGAAGAAAGTGAGGACATAATTCAAGTCGTGAATTGGAATGTTTAAATACTCCCTGGGCAAAATATTGACTGATGCTACAGGAAACATAAAAATAAATTAGAAGGAATACACAGATACACTGTACCAAAAAGAACTGTTTGATGTTCAGTTATTTCAAAAAGTAGCCTATGATTAAAATCAAATGGCATTTAAGGAAAAAGTCCCTCAAATGTTTTTAACTAATGGCTTTCATTGAAGGCATTAGTGAAAAACAAGACTCTATGAACTGATGGAAAATCCATCGAAATGCTTGCAGAGACTGATGAAGCACTGGACGCACTCACTTACCTAGGCAAAGAAATTTGGAAGACAGCCATCTGACCAACCGATTGGAGGAGATCCTTATTTGTTCCCATTTTGAAAATATATAACATATGCATGCAAGTATAATTTCGCTAAAGATATTCCCAAAATAGTATATTGATAGAGAGCTGTCAGAAATTCAAGCCGAATTCAGAAGAGGAATGGATGAGATATTTCTGATGTCAGATGACTCTTAGTTGAAAGCCAAGAATCCTAACAAACTATAGATAGCTTTGAGAAGAATGGAAATTCCAGAACACTTCTTTGTGCTAATGTAGAACCTGTTTTTGGAAGAAGTATAGCCAGATTGCTCCTTAGAGGCAAGGATGGCAAGACTCTGTCGCACATACTTTGGACATGTCAGGAGAGGCCAGTCCCTGGAGAAGGACATAGAAGCAGGCCTTCGACAAGATGAACTGATGCAGTGGCTGCTACAAACGGCTCAAACGTAAGAACCCTTGCGAGGATGGCACAGGCCTGGTCGGTGTTCTTATTTTGTTATGTTGTACACAGGATTGCCATGAGTGGGAACCAACCAGATGGCACCTAACAACAACAAGAATGACAAAATAGGTATGTGAAAGCTGAGCAATGAATAGGGAAGACCACGGAAAACTAAGGGCTTTGGATGATGGTGTTGGAGAAGAATATGATCACAGCTGGCTTACAAAGACAGCTAAGGTGCTCCTTAAAGCAATGATGGGGAGACTCTTTCACATGCTGTGGACAGGTTGCCAAGGGAGATCATTCCTCAGAGAATGACATCATGTTCGGTATAGGGTCAGTGATAAAGAGAAAGACCCTCCGGCAGATGGCTTGACTCACCGCTGCACCAACAGGCTCGTCCATACTGATACTACAGCACAGGAGCAGTGCTTCCTGCAGCTTGATACAGGGTTGCTGCTCGTGATCCAACTTACCCGAGAACTTAATAGCAATAACAGAACTTGCAGTACCTGCAAACACAAGCAGTGCCCTCTGCCAAACCTCTAGTCCCATAAATCACCCCACATCTCTTCAGCTTGCATGCCTGCCTAGACATCTACCCGCACATGATTGTTTCTTATGCGACTGTGGGTCTGCGAATGGACCAGTGTTTACCACTGGTAGCTTTAACTCTGTGGACCTCTCAGTGTCGTCCTTTGCCTAGTCATATTTTGCTGAATCCTCACCATTTCTTTCACTCTTATTACTACATATCTATTCTATCATTTATGATATTCTTTGCCTTTCCCTTTCATCCCTGATAATGATCCAGAAATAATTCTTTTTGTTTACATTTTTCTTGATACTTTAAAATAGTGTTCTTATACAGAATTTGTCCTGTTGTGACTGACTTATTTCACTCAACATCATATCTTCCATGTTCATCCCTGTAGTAAGATATTCCTCAGGTTCATTGTTATTCTTTAAATATGCATAGTATTCCACTGTGTGCATGCACCATCATTTTTTTTATCCACTCTTTCATTGATGGTTATGCCCATCTTTTTGCCCATCTTTTTGCTTTTGCCAATAGTGTTGCAATGAATATGGGTATCCAGACATCTATTTATGTGAATATTCATGCTTTACTAGTAGTGGAATTGCTGGATTATATGGTTTCTGAATTTCAAACGTTTTAAGGAAGCACCATATGGTTTTTCATAGTGGTTGTACCACTTTATAGTCCCACCAGCAGTGTATTAAATTTACCAACTTCTACAGTTGTCAACTAATGGGGAAGATTCAAACATTGTTTCAACTAAACAAAAACATATCAGCATATGGGATTTGGTCTAGAGACCACCTGTGTTCAACTTCAGTTTTATACATTCCTATTAACAAATACTATCTTTGGCATGTATTAAAATAGTACATGTAAAGAAATCTCTTTGAAAACCCTTAATTTATTGTTAATGTCCTTAATAAACCTTAATTTATCATTGATAGGAATACAAAGCAGTGTTATGACAGAACATCTTGGAAAGTTACTAAGCAAGTCAAGCAATAGGGTGATTAAACTGATGACGAATTCCTATCTGTATAAATGTATACCAGTTTACACGTAAATTATAACCACTTTTATGTACACAGTTGCACTCACAGAAGAAAGACAGGAAGGAAGGAAAGTATTAAGGAAGGAAGGGAGGAAGGGAGGAAAGAAGGAAGAGACATAAATCCTAAGAGTAAGAAGCAATGAGGATTCTCAAAGTAAGAATAATGAATTATATACTACCATTAAAAATATTTCAAAAGCTCACAAAATATGTGCTTGTGTGCTTTCTTTAGCTGGCTTGAACTATAGAATTTGTCTTCTTTCCCAAACTTTGCTTAACAGAAAAAACAGTATACATGCGTGTGCGTGTGTGTCTCCAAACCCACTGCACCAAGTGAGCTCTGACTGGTAGTGACGGACTCTGGCAGGGCGTCAGAGGCTTTGCCAAGCTGTACAGGAGCAGACAGCCTTACCTCTCTCCTGAGGAGGGGCTGGTGACTTTAAAGGACTGACCTTGACATCAGTAGCCTACTTCTACTAATGTGTGGTGGTTACATAACCACCATGAAGAAGAGATTGAAAATGGAAGAAGGGAGGGGAAAGGAAGAACTAGTATTATAAGTCATAAGATAGCTTAAAAGTAAATATAAAATATAATGACAGAACAACTCTGGCCAGCTTGCAAAAAAAGAAACATACTAAAATCTTGAAGTAAACGATAAGCAATCAAATTTGAAATTCAGTTGGCCTAGCTAACATGAGAATAAGAGGAAAAATTAGGAGGGAATCACCTAGAATTAAGGTTAAAAATTGCGAGAGGAAAATATAAAAGAATGTTAAGAAACTTGGAGAAAAAAATTGAAAAGATCTAGCATATATGTAATAGAGTTTCAGAATGAAAAAGAGAGATCAGAGAGAAGCAATATTCTTAAAGAATTTTGTAGAATTAAAGAATAACATCAAGTTCTGAATAAAGTAGAATCAACAAATTACTTGCGATAGTAAAACTACATCATAGTAGGAGAAAATAAAAAGTTATTTAGAGATAATGGAACAGGTTACCAAAATATGAATAATAATTATAGAACATATTTATAATCTATAACAGCAGGGCCCAAAGTGTAATTTTCTAGTATCCCCAAAGTTCTGTGGGGAAAAAAACAAAACATTTGCCATCTTTGAACAATATATCCAAAAATCTATCTTTCAAAAGTGAAGGAAAAAATTGGTAATACAAAAATGGAAAGAGTTTATTACCACCTATCGCAGGTAAAAGAGTCACTAAAGGAAAAGGATCAGAAAACAAAAATGAAAACTGAAGGAAAGTAAATCAAGAAGCAAAGATGTTATAGTTACTGGTTAATGAACTGTAACCATAACAATGATAATAGAGTGGTTAAAAATGAGGTAGAACTAAAATGCTAGACAAACAAGAAGAACGATGTCAGAGGATGTAGAGTCTGGATTGTCCAGGGGCATCCTAGAGGTACTGTTTTATCTCATCCTTCGTTCATGTCGTTGTGGATGCTATGTGTTATCAAGTCAGTCCCCACTCATGGCAACTTTGTGTTCAACAGAAGCCAACATGCCCAGTCCTGGACCATCCTAACAATCAGTAGGCTAGAGTCCATTGTGGCAGCCACTGTGTCACTACATCTTCTTGTGGAGGGCCCTCTTTTTTGATGACCCTCTCTAATTTACTAAGCATAATGTCCTTCTTTGTGGACTGGTCTCTCCTGATAAAATGTCCAAGGTACACCATCCTCTTTTATTTTATTTATTTATTTATTTATTTTTTCACCATCCTCACTTTTAAGGAGTAGTCTCGCCGGACTCCTTCCAACAGAGATTTGTTCATTCTTCTAATAGTCCCTGCCTACTGGAAACGTGACAGGGTTTGAGATGTATATTTAAGACTCGCTTGGCAGAAAACCCAAACTGTAGCAGTGCCCCACCTCCCGTAAAATGTCTTTTAAACTTACTCAGTAAATTTGAGCAAACAAGACCATCTGGACAAACAAAGTCATTTTGATAAATAATAAAGTGTGAGACCTTAGGGAGTAAAAGGTTCACAGGTGTCTCCCTGTTCCCTGTGAATCATGCCTCCTTCAGCTCTTTATTTGAAGATTGTTCATTATAACAAACCTCTTAAATATTCCCTCAACTTGCCACATAGTTTAGAGTATATAACTTGCTTGCTTTTGAAGCAATTTTAGGAAGCTGAAAATCCCACTGTTTCCTTCAGTTAAATGCTTGCAAAATTAAACTTAGAATTTCTCACCTCAACTGGTCTGTGTCTTTGGCTAAAACAGTGATGGGCATCTCAGACCTTATGTGACAGCAACAATGATGTATGTACTGAATACTCTTTGAGGAAACCATAATTCAAATACATCAATTACTCTCCAGACACCCTCATTAATTGTCCAGCTCTCAAATGTAAATGAGGCCCTTGAAACGACTCTAGTTTGGGTCCGGCACACTTTAGTCAAGAGTGACATCTTTGTCTTTTAACTCTTCAAAATGGTCTTTTGCCACAGCCCTGGGGTTACGAGTTAAGCTGCTAACAGCAAGGTCAGCGGTTTGAAACCATCAGCCCCTCTGAAGAGGAATGATAAGGCTTTGTACTTCTGTGAAGAGTAACAGTCTTAGAAACCAGCAAGGGCAGGGTCAAACTGCCTGATAGGGTCAGAATCAATTTGAGGCCAGCAAGTTTGCAGAGGTCCTTGGATTTCTTGACTGCTGGTTCCAGTGGTATTGGTAACTTCAATAAGCATGTTGAAGAAGGAATCAGAATTCAAGAAAAAGTAATAAAGGGACAAGGAGAACTCAAACATCAATCCAAATGAAAGGAAGAAGTAAGAAAACAAGATGGCGTAGGAACATGCCGATATGGGTAAATTACACAGTCTTACTGGTCAACGGGAAAAGCATGTTGTCAAGAGGTAGCATAACAGACCTCACAGAGTGGTTATTCAAAAATCATTCAAAGCTTTTGGTTTGTATTTGCCCAGTACCTTTGTCTACTAAGAAAATGAAAAGGCTAAAATATTCAATTCCTTGATCTTTCTTGAAGCAAGGGCTCCTTCCGTTCTGACAAATGAGATATAGTGGAAGTTCATCCCTACTTGTAAAAAAAATAAAAATTAACAAGGACTTTGATCTTTTGTCTTGTCCTCCCAAGTAAATGAACTTGTAAAGTTTAGTAGCCAAATTCAGTCATCCAGTAAAAGTCATACACTAAGATAATGAAACAGGATGATAGATAAACAACATCATTGTCATCTCTGATAACATCAATGAGCCACTGTACTCACACTGGACAGCCTTTCTCTAGACTTGTGGTTATGCAAAGCAAGCAACATTCTCATTGTTGAATATCCTATAAAGAGATTTAAGTATTATAGGAAAATTGCTACAGTCTAAATTACACAAGTAAATACCGTGTGTTACTATTTCATGTAAATTTACAAAACACCAAAATGTATAATAGCATTTAGAGTTACACATAGATATGGGCATGTTGAGAGCCTTTTAATTGATTCCATCCAAGGGCAGATTACTCAATAAACAGAGTAAACATGAGCTTGTTTGTTCTTACTAATCTGTAGTGAATAGTTTCACATGAATGTCACTGTATCTTCAAGAAGCTTATTGGGTACTGTGTTGTCAGGAACTATTATATGAAAAGCCTTTGACTCTTTTTTAAAATCATGTTATTAGCTCCTAATAAATATTATAACAGATATTAGAACAATGCATAATTCAATTAGATCAAGCATAGTTGTACAATTGCTGACACCATCATTTTCAAAACATTTTCTTTCTGCTTGAACTCTTTGGTATCAGCTCCCCTTTATGCCTTCCCTCCTCCAGCCTACCACCCCCATGAGCCCTTAATATATTATTATTATTGCCATATCTTACACCTTCCAATATATCCATTCACCTACAATTTTATTATTCGTTCCCCTTGAGTGGGGTTATACAGTCATTATTGCTATCAATCTCCCCCTCCTCTTCCCATACCCTCAGTTACTTCTGTTTCTGAGGGGTTTAACTATCTTGGATTTCATGCAACCAAACATTTTAATTATACAAATAAAAATACGCAGGTCTAATAAGATTAGCGAGGTAAAACTAAGGCCATAATAGTGAGGGGAGGAAATATGAAAGAACTAGAGGATAGTTAAGTGTCTCATTGGTATCTATACTGCACCCTAGATATATCATCCGTTCTGTCTGGCCCTTCTGTGAGGGACTGTGCAATTATCTTGCAGGTGGGTTTGGGGGGGCTTCACTTTGTCTATGCTCCATCACATCAATTTGATTACTTATTTTTGAACTTCAGATACTTATTCCTATCAACACCTCAAGAGCCGTAGACTCTTAAGGAAGATACTGTGGGATTAGGAGAGGGCCAGCCATACTTAAAAGCAGAATTTTTCTTGTGCTAAAATGGAGAATTGTTCAACACAAGGAAGTTTGGGCTTACCACGCTTATGAAGTCATCTGACACAAGTTTCGATCCTTATTGATTCTATCTATAGTAACAGGAGCCTGTGTAGCATAGTGCTTACATGTTGGGCTGCTAACCACAAGGTCAGCAGTTCAAAACCACCAATGGATCTGCTGGAGCAAGAGGAGGTTTTCTAGTGAAGATTTACAGTCTTAGAAAGCCTTAGGGGGCAGTTCTACCCTATCTATTGGTCCCTATGAGTCAGAACTGACTTTATGGTAGTGTGTATGGTTTGGGGTTTTTAAATAACACAGTAGTATTTCCTATGTTCTACTTTCTAGAGAAATATCAGGTATTATTTTAGCCTTTTAGTTTTCTTAGTAGAGAAAGGAACCCTGCTAGTGGATTCAAACTGCTGACCTCTCAGCTGGAAGCAAAGTGTTTAACCACTGTGCCACCAGGTTTCCTACATGCTGACAAAAAGCATATTTAAATACAGTCAGGAAAGACAGCCAGACTTTAGGATAGTGGTTATGTGCAATAGTGCAGGCGGCTGAGGAAAGGTGATACTAGAAAGGACCAAGAATAAAGCTGTCTTTAAAGAGTTCTGAAGTCAGGACAAATCTTCAAAAAGAAGATCTTGGTGATAGGGACATGATTCTCCCTGAATATTGTACGCAACAATTATTTTCACAATTTTTCCTCTAAAATAAAATAAATTTGAAATTAAATAAACTCTTAAAATGTCTCTAATAGAACCTGGCTCTCTGGCCCTTTCAGGGCAGTGTTTGATAACCTCCTTATCTGATCCATTGCTCTAACTCAATGGATTGAGTCAAAGAAAGGCTGGAGATAGAGCAGATTGATGAAGACTAGACCAATGTGCAGATCATCTGTGACTGTAGCAAATGACGCCAAAGACCAGATATTTGGGGAAACATTCATGTTGTAACTGGGTAAGAAAATATAAAAATTTGGAAGAATGTTAAAAAATACTTGAGATAATTGCATCTAAGGACTGGGAGCAAAAACACACACTATTTGGCGCTTGACCTTGGTTAGTTCAAAGATAGGGAATGAGGTCAAGCTTGAAGAAATCCCAGCTCACGGTCAGCCTGGAATCAATATTTTTTCAATTACAATGAAAAACTGTTTACACAATACTAGGTATGTGGGCAGCAAACCAGCCAATGTTGTAGTTACTAGTTTTTAACAAAATGACAATATACAGGATAAGTATTCTTATGGTAAAGTGAAAAAGAAAAATCAAAGAGTACAAAAGATGTAGTAAAAAATGAAAGAATCTCTCCCTCCCTCTCCATCCCCCAAGTCACACTGTCGGAGTTAAGTACTGTTTCCAAATACTTTATGTATAAATTAGCAAATATAAAATTCTTCTTTTTCAGAATACAAATGATAATACCATATATATATTTAGTAAATTTCTATAATCCATAATTAAGATATTAGATATCTTTCCAAACAACCTTACATAGAAAAGATCTCATTCTTTTCGATAATTACATGTGTGTAAACTTACTCCTGTACTAAAGCAGCTTCACATTGAAGGACATTTGACTGTTTCTGATTTTTTTGTGATTATAAACAAGGTTACAGTGAATATCTTTCTACAAGGGAGCTTCAAAAAGTCCATGGAAATGGAATTAAAATAAAATGGATTATTTTGAATAAGTCCTTTTTTCCTTACAGACATGAAAAGGCATTTTCACAATAGCCAAAATTTCTGCATTATCTAGGTCATTTTTGGTTTCCATTCTTCCATAAATTTGTTAGCCTTTTCCTTTATTAATACTAGACTGTATGACTAAACGTTATCATACATTTAAATATTCGGTAGAGCTGATTCTCAGCATTACCAACAACCCTAATTCTCTCCAAAACCAAAGTCACAGCAACCCGGCCAGGGGCCGCCTCCCCAGGGTCTCCAAACTAACTTTCACAGGACAAGAAAGCCTCGTTTTTCTCTCAAGGAGTGGTATGTGGTTTTGAACGGCCAGTCTTGCAGTTAGCAGCCAATATGTAACCCACTTTGCCACCAGGGCTCCAAAAACAAGTAGACAGAAATGAATAGGTGAAATTATGAAAGAAATGAGCTAAGAAAAGGTCCCAGACGTTTTAAGAGATCAGTTTCTCCATTGAAGAATCCACCAAATACGAAGTAAAAGTTAATGAAAAAGCATGGCCCCAGGCACATTGTTAGGTAATTTTAAAACAAAAAGGTAAAATGAGTAATTTAAGTGATTCCCGTGAGTCAAGAGACACATGACAAACAGATGAAGTTGGACAAATCATTAGGAAGGTAAAGGTAGGAACAATATGTCATCTGAAGGTGTGGTTGATGCAGTAACAGTTAGGGTGTTTGAGATAACTTGGATCTTCCTATGAATCAGAGCTTAGGTCACTATCGGGAGGGGAAAAAAGAGAAGAATTGGAGCATGAAAGGAACCAAAAATAGAAAACACGTAAATGAGTACAGCACATGGGGGTCAGAGAAGACCTCTCTCAGACATCTGCAGTAAGAATCTAGAATGGGACTGAGTGAAGGAACTTGGCAGTAGAAAACAATGAGTTCAAAAGCAATTTATTGTATAAGATCATCATATTTAAAAAAATGAGATGAAACTATAAACAATATTCTCATTTAAAAAAATATCATTTGCATGATTATTTAAGTTTGCTTTATGAGTTTTAATGTAGTTTTAGATATTTTTGCAATTTCCAGAATATTTTTTCTTTCATATTTCCTGTTTTAGATGTTTTATTTCTATTTTTACTAATTATTATTTACATATTTTTAATATCCAAAATTAATATCCAGCAATAGGTATTAATTAAATAGACAACAGTACTTTTGTAAGTTCACAAACAATAAATAAGGTATGATACTATCTCTGAAAAAAAGACATATGTGTATGTGCAAGCAAATTATTTAGAAATATATGTGTATAGTAAGGCATTAATGGTGGCTCTCTCTAAGGAGGTTGGATCATGGGATGTTCTGTATTAGAACTTAAATTCTGAGCACTAGATTTGCAGAAGGCTGTGGGTAACAGTGAAAGCTGAAAGTCCATTAGCAGCTTACCCATAGGGCTTTAGTCTGCGTTGGATTTCTTCTGAGCCCTGATGCCTTAGTGCTTCTGAGTTAGGCCACTAACAGCCCCTCCAGGGAGAAGGCTGAGAAGCAAGGTTTTCTGTTGCAGTAAAAATATACAGTCTTGGAAACCCACAGGGGTAGTTCTGCCTTGTTCTTTCAGGTCTTGGTGAGTCAGCATTGATTCAATGGCAGTGAGCTTTTTAATGAACTGGGGATGTGAACAGGTTTGTCCTCAGGCTCTGTCCAGTGGATTATCACCATCACACCCTGGCCAGGTCAGAGAGGAGCAGCCTGCTTTACAGGTTTACATGGGGGTGTTCTTGATGGAGATGACCATTCTAGGGTAGCACAGCTATGAGAAATGTCCTGACGCTTTGGTAGAAAGGCCTGGGACCAATCTTCTAAATTCTTCTGTCTAACATAATGTGAGTGTCCCAGTCACCGTCCCTTTCCTGCTTCTGTGCCTTGGTTACAGGTTGGGCTGCATTCCATTAGGCCAGCAGTTTGACACTCTATGGTAGATTGACAGGGCTTTCTACTTCTGTGAACAGTTACAATCTCAGAAAGTCAAAGAGACAGGTCTACCCAATCCTATACATTGACATCAACTCAATGGCAGTGAGTTTAGTTTTGGTCTTGGCAGTCACACCTATAACTGTGATAAGTTGATCTGCTATCAGTCATGTTTTTGTGACAGCTTTCTTTGCCCTTCCACATGTTTTTTAAATCCCTGAATCTCAGCAAACCTTTGGACACCATTATGACTTCTTGCTAATGGTCTACTTATCCTGAATAATGTGTCTTTTTCCTGTCTTGTCTTTGTCCTGTTTAAGACTTAATCAATGTTCTCCTTAAATTATATTTAAGATTTGGGGTTGTTAATATACTTCTTTATGCTTGTGTGCCATTTGTCATTTTCTTCTCAAGTTCAGAAGTTATTTTCATATAAAGGAGCAAAGCAATAATAACATATAAGTGGCTAAAGAAATCTGAAAATTTTAAGGTTTGAGCTTGTATTAGAGCTTAAATTATGAACACCTGGTGAACGGGAGGCTCCAGTTCACAGTGGGCGCCCTGAACCCATGCCGAGTCTGTTGGGTACTCCCTGATCACGGGCAGCACTGTAAAAAGTGTTGCTCTCGGGCAGAGTGAGTGTGCTGCAGTCCCACCCTGAGGGACTTGCCATGGTGTTTCTATCCCAATTAGGGTGCCTAGTCCCACCTGCAACTGGAATGAATTGATATGCCATCAATCATGA
>NW_022103913.1:2423261-2430778 GCF_000313985.2 Echinops telfairi | reverse complement strand
ATAAAATGATTTACAAAAAAAAAACAAAAAAAAAAACCTTTACAAATATATAAGGCTGACACACTCCCTAAGAACTTAGCATTTAGGGTTTCTTTCCTAATTTTTTTTCCTTTCCTAATTAATTGGCTTTTTCTTTTCTTTTTTAATGATTTATTTCACCTTGTATTCTAGAGGGGAAAGCCAAAACATAGCAAAGGACAGAGACACACAAAGAAAATGAATGATTATAAAATTGACCTGTGGTAACAATACTATGAAAACAACAGCAACAAAGCAACCCAGAGATTAAATACTTATTATACATAGATCCATAAATATATGTATGTGTATCTCTTTATTTATACATTATATAAAGGATGGATAAATTTATTTGTAGCCATATTGGCTTTCTAAGTTGTTTTATATTGAATGACTAGATGAAAGAAAGAAAAGATTACTAGAAAACATTCTATAACGGCTCATTAACAACAACATATATATACATATATATATACACACACACAAACACACCCATATAGACAGTGAGTTGAATATATGTGTGTATGTATATATGTATATGTGTGTGTGTGCACACACAGGGGGGAGAGAGAGAGAAGACTCCAAGTATCCAAGAAAGTTTTAAGAGCAAGCGGTGTACACAGGTCAACACCAAGCCCCTAAACCCAGTCAACTCTGGCTCATGGAGACTCTACAAAGTAGAGTGGAACCGCTCCCTAGGGTTTCCAAGAGGGTCACTCCTTACGGGAGCAGGAAGCTTCATCTTTCTTTGGTGAAGCAGTGATTGGTGCATTCAAAATGCTGAACTTTCCATTAGCAGTTCAATGTTCAACCCACTGTGCCCACAAGGATTTTTCAACACACAGCAATTAGAGATTAAAGTAAAGGGTACTTTTAAGTTAGAAGTTTGGGTAACTCATGCATGCTAGACATCATGGATACTTGTCTTGGCATAAGGTAGCATCCTAACCTATGCCCATATTGTGTGTGCCACCACTACACAGGGGCATTGCCCCTGTGTTGAACTTGAGGAGAAATGGCTATCACTATCACAGCACAGCACTTAGATGCAGTATGAATTTTCAGCCTGTTTTATTTCAAGTTTTTACACCCGGAGCCCATATAATTTGCATGATTGCAGCCCATTTATAAAGCCTACTGTCTGCAGCAAGGTCGTACTAAACCCCGTGCCATCGTGCTGCCTTCACAGAGCTGGTCAGGCCTAAAGCCATGCTCATCTCCAGGGGGTGCTTCTGTGTCTGACATGTTCTCAGGAGGAATCGGAGCAGGATAGCGGATCACCAGTGTGGATGCCTGGTGGAAAGCAGAGCTACTAGTTGTGTCTCTGAGGTGACTTCCATGTTCCCCAACAATATTCCATGTCTCACCAAACCCACATTCCATAGTGTCTCTTTGTTTATAGCAAAACAGACTAAAACACCTGAAACCAGACTGGGCTGATTTGAAATGACATGTACAGGAATTCCCAGTTGATTTGCTCCAAGTTATGTTTTCAAACATCCCTAAAGGCAAACTGTGCAACACCTTGCACTGAAATGTTCCAGTTCACATAGAAGGAACTACTGTGATTTCTAATTTGAATATTACAGAGACAAAAAGAATGACCTCAATAGCAACTTATGTACAGACCTGCCTTAGAAACGGGAAGTACTTTCGGAAAGCTAATCTGTCCAATATGGATTTTTTTTTTCCTAATGCAGAAAAAAAAAAAAGAACAGCGGGGCTGAAATATGTGACAAACAATTTGGTAACAGTTGTGCTGATTGCTTGCATTTTCTTCTCAGTTTGATTCCTCGACTCCAGGAAGTATTGAAAAGATACAAAACATTTTCTTACGGCAAGCTACTTTAAGCGTGATCAATTACCTTTCCTTTTATATGCTGTACTGTGATAAGAATCACATGATTAATGTCTAATGCAATGGGGTCTGAGGTATAATTTTTCCCCTTTCTTTTCAAAAACAATCTCAGAATTGAAAAATGTAAAAAAAGAATCCCAAACATCAATTGGAAGTGGTTAATCATCTGGTAGTCACAGTCATTAACTTACTGAACAGAAAATTAAGTGCAGAATTGTGAAGAAGTTATAAGCAATCTATAATTTTTCTATGTTTAAGATACCGGTAACTAGAGTGTTTACAACTTGTCTAATCTCCTCAAATTTGGTTATCAAATATTATGACCACAGCCAAAAAATGATCCTCCAAATATATATTCAGCAATGACTAAGTGGTATCATGGTCTAGTATATTTTTTGTTGTTTGGGCTTTATTTTTGTTTTATTTTACATTTAAAGAAATACATATGGGATTTATTTCCTGATAAAATATATTTGTAGAATTATAATTTTCATTTGTATTTTTATAATTGGCCAGCTAAGTGGCCAAAGCTAATCTTTTTTCTGGTTCTCCACTGAATTATAATGTTACTTTTTAACATGTAACATATGTGCATCCAGATACACAGACACACATATGTCTTCCTTTGGTGTTTTATTTTACTCATGTGGCCTGCCTATTCCTGTAATGATGCCACACAGCAATAATTATATTATTTTATAAAGAAAAAGGTATATTAGCATTTGGCACCATAAACCCCTTGACATTATCTTGTTTGTTTTCCAAATATGCCTCAGATGTTATTGTAAATTATTTACTCTTCCACATGATATACAAATAATTTTATTCAATTATAGGGAAAAACAGCCATGTTTTTCTTACAGCTATTGCATTATATTTTAAAATAAATTTGTGGAACACTGGAATCTTAAATATCGAATCTTCCTGTGCAAGAGCACAGTATGTCTCTTCTTTTTTAGAGATTCTGTGGATTGCTTCAGCTGGTGTTTTGGGTTGCCACCTACTCCAGCTTTGCATCACAGCATTCAACACTTGAATGAGCCTGCTGGTTTTTCTAACTGCCTACTCTATTCTTCCTCCCTCATCTGAACCCAGGTCTTTCCTGCGTTTCCTTAAGGAGTGTGCACCAAAACATGCCAAAAGGACACCGCTGCTGAGGTTAAGGCTAGTATTTTCTGGACGCTATTTCCTGGGCCTGCTTCTGGTAAGCTGCCTAAGCAAGTCCCTTTGCTCATTGCTGGTGCGCTGGCATCAATTCTGGATTCCCTTTCCTCCTCCCAGCCTTGTTCCGCTTCATTTGGCAAGCTGTATATTCAGCTCTTTGATCAGTCTTTCTGCTTCTCAATCATTTCTGCCTCTTTTCTAGTGAGCCACAAAGGGTATTCAGAGATACCTCCAGCTTGAGAGAAAATAGACTGTGTACGGCTCTCTTTAGATTCCAGGAAGTTTAATTCAGAGTTCTCCAACAGACAATAGAGTACATCTCACTGATTGCCTAATAAAAGGAGGAGAAATTGCTCTCTGAATGTGCTGTAATTGGATCATGTCTTTGCTCACATGGCATTCAACAGGGATCCAGGACAATTTAAGAGTTGTTTCTTTCTTTCTTTTTCTTTTTTTTTCATGTTTCTTTATTAGTAGGAGAAAGATATAAACCATTGTTAGGTTATAGAAAACTTTCCACTCCCAGTAAGTGAAACTATTAATTCAAATTCAATATTTATGCAGAACCTTTAATATACGAGGTGTGGTACTTGGTGTTTTTTTGGACCATACAGAAGTCTCAGCTTCTCCAATGAAAGTCGAGTCCAGTAAATTGGGGGTTCAGTGGGGTGGCTTCAGTCTGTGTATTAAAATCATTATGGGAGATAGCTCTGAGGCAATAGTAACAGCAAAAATATAGCAACTATCATTTGTTGAGTTATTATGTATTAGATGTTGTAAGCTATTTATCCCTTTGACTTTCACAGCAACTGAAAAACCTATGTAAAATTGTGCCTGTTTTATAGATGAGGAAAACAGGTGCTCAGAAAGATTACATATCTTCCTCTAGGCCACGAATGGATTGCCAATGATAGAAAGAGGAATCACATCTGCACTTGAGTAACATTAGTTTGTGTTCTGTTCAGTACAGCATTTTGCTTTGATCACCGTCCAAAATGACAGTGGTCATTGGGTTGATTCTGACTCATGATTGCCCCACGCATATCAGAGGAGAACTATGCCCTACAGGATTTCGAATGGCTAATCTTTCAAAAGTCTATTGCCAGGCCTTTCTTCTGAGGCATCTCCAGGTAGATTAAAACTGCTAACATTATGTTAGCAGTTGAACCGTTTGTACCAGCCAGTGACTCTCCTGGTAGGACTGACAGGTAAATGTTGGATTGGCAACCACAAGGTCAGAGGCTCAAACCCACCAGCTGCTTCTCACGAGACTGGTAAGTCTATTTGCTCCCATAAACTCTGAAGCCTCAAAAACCCAAGATAGGGTCACGATGAGTTGGGATTGTTTCATTGCAGCGGGTTGGGTTTTATTGGTAATGACACTTCGTTCACCTTAATCATCTACATGAATCTAAAAAATTAGAGATGTTTTGTTGCTCAGACAGCTTTATTATATAAAGCATATTAGTAATGTGAAATTAGAAAAAAGTTAAGAGACTTGAAGAAGAACAAAAACTTGGAATTGAAATTTAAGGAGAACAAATTATGTTTAAAGAAAAGAAACAAAAATATCAAGAAAAGCCATTTTGAAAACATAATAATCTGGGGATATTGAGTGAAGAAACAGAACTGTATATCTTTCAACAATAGTACTAGATTGTGGCGTGATAAAAAGGGGGCTAGACTATATTCATTCTGTTTTTATTTTAAATGTTGAGAAATTTGCCAAAGGATATTAGGAATTTGGAAGGCATTCAAGGGTCATGATGTCGAACTGACTTCTCAGATAGAAACAATCAAAATAGAAAAGGTGTTACAGTGTCACAGACACATGCCTGGTCATTGGCAGAGCCCAGCTTTGCCAACTGCTGGACCAGGAGGCTGACATCTCCTCTAGGTTTTCCCTCCCAAGAACATGTAATGACCCATCTTAGGACATTTCATACACACACACATACGCTCACTGGTTGACATTGTTAATTTCGGTATCTATATGTTGTTGTTAGATGCCATTGAGTTGGTTTCATGCCATAGTGACTTACACACACAGAAGGAAATACTGTTGAGTCCTGTGCCATCTTTACAATTGGTCTCATGCTTAAGCCTAAATGATACTCCTTTAATTTTGGGTGTATTTGAATTGAGTAGATGGCAATGAGCTAGTTGGGTTTCTAGCTAGCTAGAATAGAGCTGAAGAGCAGCAGCTACTTCCAGAGAGGGCATTTTCATACCACTCCTCTCTTCTGTCCACCTCACTCACCTGTCTGCACAGGCTCTTAGAATGCCAAGTGTATACCTTGCAGAAGAAACTGGGGATAAAAGGCAGGAGTAGTCAGTGGGAGGATGGTGATGCTGAGGGATTTGAATCTGATCCTGTGGGGATGGAGATCCTGTGGGGAAGAGCTTGAAAGAACCCACTGTCCTAATAATATTAGACTGTGACAGAAAGAAGCTCCGAGAGCAGCACGAAGAATGAACTAATAGCAGAGATGTGCCCTGTTGGAGACTTTTGATGCTAAAAGACTAGGAATATCTACATGGCAGTCATGAACACTGCTGAAATGGAGAGACAAGAAAGAGTATTTTAAAAAGATGAAAGCTGCCCAATATCACCCTTGCTGGAATGCTGACCAGACAGCAAGCACTACCATCTACTATTTCCTGAAGTCCACTAGGGACTGTAAATAGAGTCCTAAAGTCAATATGGCATATAACTTGCATGTGTGGCTGACTAACTCACCTTGTGATGAATGGAGCTTTAAGTATCCAGAGAAGTCGGGTGGAGAAGCTCTGAGAGTAATTTACAGTGGAGTATCTGGGCCCATGGCCTTCCTTAATAAGAGTGGTATATGAGGACACACAAAAGAATAAATGGCTTTCTCAGGAGGCTAGGTCCCCAATGTGTATCTCAGATTGAGAAAGGCTGGTGTCGTCTGCAGATCGAGACAGGGATCAAAGAGAGTACAGAATCCAAGTGCCTCTACTCACTTTTTCCTAATTATGCCTCAGGGGTGGTTCATGATCACAGCATGGTATGCCTTAGGACCACCGCGGCCAGCATTACAGCACACGAGCAAAATATTCTTCTCAGCATCTCTACTTACACTGCAGGAGCATTACTTCTTGATAAGTATAAAGGCCCATATGAGCCTTGAAATAAAGGTCAAATTTCATCTAACAGTAAATAATATCAGTTTCTTTTCTACCCAGTGCCATTCTGTACATTTATTTTGACTCATAGTGATTCTAAAGGACAGAGTAAAAAGGTCCCATAGGGTTTCAAAGATTAAATCTTTACAGAAGCAAACCCGGCATTTAGTGGATTCCAACTTACAATGACTGTAGTACAGAGTAGAATTGCTTCACGGGGATTGCGGTATTACATCTTTATGGGAGCTCATCTTGCTCCCTTGCGGTGGCTGGTGAGTGGGTTGAAATTGTTGACCTTGTGGGGAGTACCCAGTGCTTAACCCACGATGCCTTCAGGCCTCCTACAACAACCTCCATTTTAAGAATTGTGACACTTCCCACAGTCAAGCTCATCGTAACGGCAAAAAGAAACTAACAAAAGAAAGGGATTTCTTTTAATGACACACAGACCTCCATCTAACTCAGACCTTTGAGACAGTTTCCGAAGCCCTGCATTTTATTAACATTAGAAAGAGATTTTGAGGAGTGTCCACAAGGAGTACTGGAAGATAAGACGTAAAGCAAGGAGGTTAAAAGAAAATCTAGAAAATTCTATCCCTGTAAAGATAACACTTTATGAAGCCAAATCCCAAAGAGTGCTCAATGTGTGAGAGAATTTGTGATAAATGCTGTAAGCAGAATAATTTTGTCTGTGCACTGGGGGGAAAAAGAAAAAATATTTCCAAAAAGTAACTAATATTTAGAAAGGAAGCTTATTCCAAGCAAACCAGAACCATTATGCCTCTGATTTAAATGGGATTTTCAAATTTGCAAAAATTTACATTTTATACATAATGCACACATATTTTTCATGCACAGCATTCAAATATTAACATTTTTCAGAACCTTTTATTTAGTGTAATGCACGTGTACAATGTTTTGTTTTGCCCCAGATAAAAGTTTATCTCATTGTGTCATACAGTGTCAATCCTGAGGAAAGGCACACAAATCCTCATTTTACCAAGACAGTAGCTTTGAATAAGAGAATTAGCTTGTCTCCCTTAGTCTCCTTCTCTCTCCAGCTGACTCCAAAGGCCACCCACATGGCCAACAAATTGGAGAATAACTGAGAAGAAACACTTCTAATGACCCTCTCTTCGCCAAGATATCAGAAACCTCAGGCTCCGTTATCAGATGAGGCCAATTAATAAATACAAAGCGTTTACTTCATTAAGTATTCAGAATGGCTGCCACCTTTATTTTGTTCGAGACAATTAAGACGTGGCAGCGGTGGGGCTCAAGTACCAGCTGCACTTGAGTCACCTTTTGAGCCCCCTGCCACGGCTTG
>NW_022103913.1:2329818-2422927 GCF_000313985.2 Echinops telfairi | reverse complement strand
GCTCCCTCATGAGCCCTTGATAATTTATAAATTGTTATTTTATCATATCTTGCCCTGTCCGACATCTCCCTTCACCCACTTTTCGGTAGTCACTTTAAATTGTAATAAACATGATTAAGTTATGCTGCTTTTTAGCTGAGGGTCTTGTACAGGAAACTAACTTCCTTGAGCCTTAGTTGTCTCATCTATTAAATGGGGAAAATAACTATCTGTCACATAGCATTGTAGATAGGATTGAATGCAATGGTCAGGTAAATCATTTAGTACTGTATACACAGTAACACTCAATAAATACATATGTATATGACTCAAGTCTACCTCACTGCCATTGAGTTGATTCTGACTTGTAGCAAACCTATAGGGCAGGGTAAAACTGCCGCCATGGGTTTTCAAGAATGTAACTTTTCAGGGGAGCAGAAAGTCTGCCTTTCTATCAAGGGGCTGGTGGTTTTGGATTGCTAGCCTTGTGGTCAACAGCTCAGTGTATAATCACTACCGCCTGTGTGTGTGTGTCTGGGTAAAATCTCAATCTAAACTCACTGCCATTGAGCCAATTCCAACACATAGCAACCCTATAGGGCAGGATAGAACTGCTCCTGTTGATTTCCAAGACTGCAACTCTTTATAGAAATAGAAAGCTTCACCTCTCTCCTGGGGAATGGCTGGTGGTTTCAACCTGCTGACCTTACGGTTAGTGTAACCATTAGACCGCCAAGGCTCTCTCGCACTCTCTCTCTACAAACACACACACACACACACACACGCACGCACGCACGCACGCACACACACACACACACACACGCATGCACACACACATACACACACACAGATGTTGTTGTTGTTAGATGCCATTGAGTCTGTTCCAACCCATAGCCACTGTATGCATAACAAAAATGAAACACTGTCCAGTCTTCTTGGATCATCCTCACAAGTGTTCATATGTGTGTGTTAGAAGATTATATATATATGAAAAAATATGCTCTTGCTAAGAATGCAAGATACAAGATACTGGGTCCTTAAGGGACAGGCAGAGGATAGAGGGATGGAAGGAAGGACCATTGGATAGCAAAAATGCTAGAATTGTTAGGTAGAATGTAAGGACACACTACTGTAAGACAAATTGGTTCTTTCCATTAGGAAATCATCTTCTGAACTCTGAACTCATTTTCTGAACTATATTTTTGGAGTGTCCGAGTTACATTATAAAAATTAGGAGACCGTCTAGTCAATGCCCTCATTCTACAGATGAGGAAAATGTAACCCAAGGAGTACTTGCAAAGTTACCTTTGAAATGCCATCATCAAAGTAATCTTACTTTCTTCAAAATAAACACATTGAATTCTTTTCCTTGTATAAAATAAAAAAACATAGCTTAGTTGAGCATTTCTCTCTTGCCACATCAGTCTGTTGCTGTCATTGTTAGGTGCCAGCCAACTGGTTGCAGCCCTGTGCAAAGTAGAATGAGCCACAGCCCAGTCCTTCCCCGTCCTTGCACCAGTTCCTGTGCCTGACCTTATCGCTGCTGCCACTGTGACAATCCATCTCCTTGAGGCCTGCCTCTTTTCTGCTGCCCCTCTACTGGACCAAGCATAATGCCCTTCTTCAAGGTCTGGTCTCTCCTGACAATATGTTCAAAGTGTGTAACACAAAATCTTGTCATCTTTGCCACTAAGGTGTGCTCTACCTGTACTTTTTCCAAAATAGATGAGTCTATCAGTCTAAACAGTCCACAGTATTTTTTAAAGAGACTCTGAAATTTACTCTTAATCTGAAAGCAAATGGAAAAAATTATGAAGTCAAAGAGCTGAATAGAAAATTTCAAAGGGCAGCTCAAGAAGACAAAGCCAAATATTATAATGAAATATGCAAAGACCTAGAGTTAGAAAACCAAAAGGGAAGAACACATTCAACAAATCTGAAATTGAAGGAATTCCAGAAGCTTCCAATTGCAGTAATGAAAGATTCCATAGAAAAATATATCGAATGAAAGAAGGTAGAAAGACCAAAAGAAGATGAAAAGAATACACAAGTCACTATCAAAGTGAACTAGCCAGTATTCCACCATTTCACGAGGTAGCAGATGAGCGAGAATGAATGGTGCTGAAAGAAGTTCAAGCTTCACTGAATGTCAAAGAAAGCTCCAGGAATGGATGGAATGCCAAATGACATGTTTCAACAAGCTGATGAAGCCCTGGAAGAAGCACTCACTAGTCTATGCCAGGAAATTTGGAAGATAATCACTTGGCCAACTGGTCCATATTTGTGCCCATTCCAAAGAAAGGTGACCCAAAAGAATGCTCAAATTATAAAACAATATCATTGATATTGCACATAGTAAATTTTGCTTAAGATCATCCAGCAAACTGCCAAAAGTTCAGGTTGGTTCAGAAGAGAACATAGATCAAAGGATATCATTGCTGATGTCAGAGGGATCTAGGCTTAAAGCAGCAAATACCAGAAAGATGTTTACTTGTGTTTTATTATTGACTATGCCAAGGCATTCGACTATGTGAACCATAATAAACTATGGATAACCTTGAGATCAATGGGCACTCCAGAGCACTTCATTGTGCTCATGCAGAACTTGTACGTGGATTAAGAGGCAAATCAGGGAACAGAACAAGGGGACATATCCATGCTGTTCAAAATCAGGAAAGGTGTGCTTCAAAGTCACATCCTTTCACCATGCTTGTTCAATTTGTATCAAAGAAGCTGAAGTACATGAAGAAGAATTTGGCATCAGGAATGGGGGAAGGCTTATAAAGAATCTGCAGTCTTCAGATGACACAGCCTTTCCCTTTGAAAGTGAGGAGAACGTGAAGCACTTGCTGATGAAGATTGATTGAAGCTTTCAGTATGGATTACAACTGAATGTGAATAAGTCCAAGACCCTCACAAGTGGTAATGTCATGATGAATGGAGAAGAGGTTGAAGTTGTCAAGGATTCTGTCTTGCTTGGCTCCACAGACAATGCTCAGGGAAGCAGCAGTCCAGAGATCAAAGACACGTTGCACTGGGTAAATCTGTTGCACTAGACTTCCTTAGAGTACTGAAAAGAAAGGATCTTATTTTGAAGACTAAGATGCGTCTGACTCAAGCCGTGGTGTTTTCCATTGCCTTATACGCATGTGAAAGTTGGCCATTGAATAAAGGAAACTGAAGAAGAATCAATGTGCTTGACTTGCAGTGAAATGTTGGACCGCTAATCCAAAAGTCAGGCAATTCTACGCTACCCTACAGGGCACAATGAGTTAGAATTGACTCACTGGCAGTGAGTTTGATTATTCTTTTTCAGTTCTTTTGTGTATTCATGACCATCTCTGTTTTCCACCTACATGTAGAGAGGTAATCTGGCCAAAATATTCTTTGAATGTAACCAACTGCAATCAGTCACCACATAGGGGAGAAGTACAATCCAGAATAGCTAAATGGTTGATCTATTCACCAATCATTTAGTGGGCAAGCATTTATTGAGCTTAACAGCTCCCCAACTCTCCAAACTATTCAATTAATAAATATGCATTGAACATCTATTAGTTCAAGGAACTATGCTGATTAATAGGGATATACTAATAAGGTCCAAAAACATGATTCTCGTGATCAAAGATTTGCAAATAATAAAATCAAAATATGAAGGAAGGAATGGTATCAGAGCTTTGATTGTGAACACTGGTTTGCAGAAGGTTATGGATGACAGTGGAAGGCCAAACCCCATTTGCAGGGTCCCCACATGGATTAAGCTTCCAGTGAATCCCCTCGGAACATAGTCAAGGGTTGGGAAATAGCCTTGCTATCACAGAGCATTATAATATTGCTAATGTCAAATGTAATTAGGTTAAAATAACACCTTATCATTTGATCTTCCTTTTGACCCACCCTAAACTTGTTTGTTTTGAATATATTGTGCTTTCTTTTCTATTGAGGTTTTTTAATGTTTTATCTGTTCATGGTTGTAGGGTTTTTGCTTATTTGATTTCTGTTTGCATTATTTATGACTTTTTAGGTTTATGAAATCCATGGCAGGTAGATCTATAGAGACAGTAAATAGATTATTTATCACCTAAGGGCATAGCAGGGGAAGATGAGGGAAATGGGGAGAAAACAACAATGAGTATGAGAAGAACATGTTCTAAAATGGATTGTGATGATGATTGTGCAAATCTTCTTAATATGATTGAATGATTTAATTGTATAATATGTGAAAAGTATGTCAATAAAATGATTTTTAAAAAGAAATTGCACTCCACTTTCCTGCAATACTCTCAGCTGTGAAAAGTTGCAAAAAAATTAATGTTAACCAATTAAGAATGGTTAAACAAATAAACAAGCAAAAAAGACATGGGTCTCTATCCCCAGGGAATTTACAGTAAGTAGAGGGAAATAGATAATAAATGAGTGAAAAAGTAAACACACATTTATATGTAAAATTTGATCAGTGTTATAACCAGGGTACAAGAATTAGGGTTGGCAGGATTAAATCTTCTCTGGCTGTGTAGTTACACATTGAGTGGCTGTGAGGTTGGCAGTTTGAAACCACCAGTGGGACCACAGGAGAAAGATGAGGCTTTCCTACTCCCATAAAGTTGCAGTCTTGGAAACCTACAGAGGCCATTCAACCCTGCCCTATAGAGTGGCTGTAAGTTGGAATCAACTTGATGGCAATGAGTCTATTTATTGATGGATTTTTGGTTCATACCAAATAAGTATACAAAGTATTATGAATTCCCTTCAAAATACTTAGAAGGAAAACTTTTTTAGAAAAAGTAAACCTGTCAACTCTTCCAGTAATAGAAAATTATTTTGTGTAGAGGGCTGTGAGATGCTAAACACCCACTAGAAATTATGCTCAGGCCAAGCTCATCTCAGATATGGAATTTAAGTTGGGATCTGAAAGGTAGGAAGAAACCATCAGGCAAGGAAGAGGATAGAATGTGAGATATTGTTGTAGGTATGGATGGAAGTAGAAGGTCCCAGAGAAAAGGGAGAACACATTAAATGGTCCTGAGAGGTTAATTTATTCAGCAAAATTCATTGAGCTTGTATGATGAGGCCGGCACCAGGTATTAGGATACACAGTTAAGCAAGACAGAAGCTACCCCGGATCCCATGGAACTTTCAGAGGGAGAGAAATCATATTTCACAGGATGAAAGAAACATAACCCATTTATGCAATCTATGTTTCCTTAGGTGCTATGTGAAGCTCAATGAAAAACAAAATCATATATGTATTTGATGAGCTTAATAACCATATATTCTTAACTAGCCTAGGGGAAAAAGGTACAAGAAGCTGGCAGACAACCTTTCATTATTCTTTATAATAATTGTCTTTGAATTACTCATCAATAAGGTGCTTTGAAATCAATGAGAAGTGAAATGAACTCTCCAGAGAGATTTCAGTCTCATTTAAATCACTCCCTGATCAGTCAAATCACTTGAGGGAAACAATAGAAAAACTCACAAAAACAACTGCACAAAAGTTACTTATTTGATCCAGAGAAGAAACCAAATTCTGGAAAGTTCTGAAAATGTAGTCTTCATCAGGCTGTCTGCAATGCCGGGATAATAAGCACCACACCATCTACGTCCGTGAGGTCATGGAGATTTCCTGGAGAAGGAATTCTAACGGGTACTGGCACAGAACCATTTGCATGCTCACAGAAACAAGGGTAGATTATTTTTTTGCCTTTACTCTTATCTGAAAATTTTCAGATAATAAACATTTCCTGGATATTATAGTGCTAGGTTGTGTGCCTTATGTGAAAATGTAAGGAGAAAAATAGATTTCTGATTTATGGCTCATTTTAAAATTGGTTCATTTAAACAAATTAAACCCCGAAGACATATTCTAATATATTTGCTGTATAATACGGATTTTGCTTAAAGCATATGTCTTTGGAAATTCTCTTATCAAGGATTATTCATCAGGTAAGGTCTGAAAGCAATTCTGAGAGAATGGTTATGGTATTTTTAATTCAATAATTAAATATGTCAAGCTAATCTTATATGCATGTTCTCTGACCCATTATTAGCTTTGGGGATCTTTATTTTTTATTCAGAGAGTTTTCTGTACCTGTTTATAGCAATTCAAAAGTTATCAAGCCTGCAGTCATTGTCTTGAACTCAGTTACTGAGAAAACTATTATAAAGGCCAACAATCAACGTGGTACCTAATGGAGAAAAACAGAGCTTTCATCTTGAAATCAGAAATACGATTAGGGTGTACACTCTCCTCACTTCCATCTAATACTATATAAGAAGCTCTAGCCAGAACAATAAGACCAGAAAAAGAAATAAAACTTATCCAGATCAGAAAAGAAAAAGTAAAATTATCTCTATTCACAGATGACATGATCCTATATATATAAAATCCCAAAGAATGCAAAAAAAAAAGAGTCTAGAGTAATAGTAGTATTTAACAAATTGGTAGGGTACAAGGTCAACAAACAAAAATCAGTTTAGCTTTTATGTACCAGGAATGAGAAATCTGAAAGGGAAATTAGAGGGGAAAAGTAATTTTACAATAGTATCTAAGAGAAGAAAATACCTTGAAATAATTCTAAGAAGGGATGGGAAGGGATTATACAATGAAAACTACAGAACATTGCTCAAAGAGATGGAAGAAAATGGATAGCAATGGAAATAGATTTCATGGTTATGCACTTTAACTTAATACTGTTAAAAAAATCAGAACAAACCAAAGTGATCTATAGATTCAATGCGATCCTGATCAGCATTTCAACAGTCTCATTTACAAAAAGAGAAAAGCCATTCTTGAAGCTTATATAGAATAAGAAAGACCAATAGCTAACAAAATTGATGGAGAAGAACAAAGTAGGAGAACTCCTGCACTTTCTCATTTTAAAGCATACTACCCAGCTACAGTAATCAAAACAGCATGGTACTGGCATAACAATGGATAAACAGGTGAGGGGAATAAAATTCAGAGTTGATTTTTGACAAGGACACAAAGTCCATTTGACAGGGAAAGAAAAATGTATTCAATCAATGGTGCTGAGATAATTGGATTTTCATGTGTTGAACAATGAAATGGAATCTTTGCTTGACACCATACAGAAAAACAAATCTAAAAAGGATTGAGGACTTAAATGTGAAAACAAAAACAATAAAATGATTGGAGGAACAATTAGGAAAACAGACCCAGGCCTCCTAGCTTCTAACCATGGAATGCCCAATAAAATAACAAAGCACAAAAAGCAAAAGAACAAAATAAGCAAAGAAAAAAGCAAGATAAATAGCATATAATAAAAATTTTAAACCTTTATTCATCAGAAGCTTTAACCAGGAAAATAAAAGGGCAAACTGAGTGAATATATTCAGAAATCATATATCCAAAAAAAAATTAGGAACCAAAAAACATACTAAATTTAGATAAATCAATCACAAAAAGACAAATACCCCAATCATAAAATGGGCCAAGGACTTAAATACACATTTCAGCAAAATGGCCTTTCAGATGGTCACCAACCACATGAAAAGATATGCACAATCACGAGTCATCAGCAAGATGCAAATCAAAACACAATGAGAAACCACTGCACTCCCACTACAGGGGCTAAGATTTAAAAAGGAAAACAGAACAGAACACATGGTGCTGAAGATGCAAGAAAATCAGAACCCCTGTTCTTGCTGGTGGGGATGCCAAATGGCTGTTCCTGAAAAAGCAAAAAATAGAACTACCATATGATCCACCAGGCAATTCCACTCCTAGGTAGGTAAATATCCAAAATACTTGAAAGCAGAGACCAAAAAAGAGACTTGTACAATAATGTTCATTGCAACACTGCTTGCAATAGCCCAAAGGTGGAAACAACCTAATGCCCACAATGGATGAATGGATAAAGAAAATGTGCTATTATAGACTATGGAATACTACTTGGCATGTAAGAGAAATAAAGTCTTGATAGATGGTGCAATATAGATGGAACTTGAAGACATATACCAAATGAAATAAGCTCATTACAAATTGACAAATATTTTATGACTTTTTTAGTAGAATTAATAGAAGTTCAACTTAAAGTAAAGGTATAGATACCAAAGTTTATTAGTGGTTACTAGGAGCAAGAGGGATGGGAAAGAAAGGGCGGGCGATAACCAGTGATAGAAAATCACATTAAGGCTGGTGTGCTTCTTTCATGTGGGCTTTGTTGCTTCTGAGCTAGATGGCTGTTTGTTTACCTGCAAGCCTTTAAGACCCCAGATGCTTTATCTTTTGATAGCCAGGCACCATCAGCTTTCTTCACCACATTTGCTTATGCACACATTTATCTTCATTGATCATTCATGAAGGTGGACACCCACTGATATGATCTTTTGTTCTTTGATACCTGATAACTGGTCCCTTCTACACCTTGTGGTCACACAGGCTGGTCCCGACATGATCGCTGAAGACAAATGTGTGCATAAGCAAATGTGGTGAGGAAAGTTGATGGTGCCCGGCTATCAAAAGATATAGCATCTGAGATCTTAAAGGCTTGAAGATAAATAAGCAGCCATTTAGCTCAGAACCAACAAAGCCCACATGGAAGAAGCACACCAGATGTGTGAACATGAGGTGTTGAAGGGATCAGGTATCAGGCATCAAAGAACAAAAAAATCATATCATTGTAATGAGAGGGAGTGCGGAATGGAGACCCAAAACCCATCTGTGGGCAACTGGACACCCCCTTACAGAAGGGTCGTGGAGAGGAGACAAGCCAGTCAGGGTGCAGGGTAGCAACGATGAAACATACAACTTTCCTCTAGTTCTTAAATGCTTCCTCCCCCCACTATCATGATCTCAATTCTACCTTACAAATCTGTCTAGAGCAGAGGATGTATATTGGTACAGATAGGAACTGGAAACACAGGGAATCCAGGACAGATGATCCCTCAGGACCAGTGGTGAGAGTGGCAATACCGGGAGGGTGGAGGGAAGGTGGGGTAGAAAGGGCAAACTGATTACAAAGATCTACATATAACCTCCTCCTTGGAGGATGGACAACAGAAAAGTGGGTGAAGGGAGACATTGAATAATGTAAGATATGACAAAATAATAATAATTTATAAATTATCAAACGTTCATGAGAGAGGGGGAGTATGGAGTTAGGGGGGAAATGAGGAGCTGATATCAAGGGCTCAAGTAGAAAGCAAATATTTTGAGAATGATGATGGCAACAAATGTACAAATGTGCTTGACACAATGGATGTATGTATGGATAGTAATAAGAGTTGTACGAGCCCCCAATAAAATGATTTTAAAAAAAGAAAATCGCATTAAGAGTAAGGTTACACAGTCAATTATTGCAATTGCAGTATGATGTACACCTGTACAAGGCTGAATTGGCAAAAGTTGCGTGGCAGAATTGTGATGTCTAAATTAGTGTTCTCTGTTTTACCTTAGGTTCCAATATGAATTGCAATAGCTACACAGAACTCACAGATAAAATTCAATATTAAAGGGTTTACTAAGGCAGTTAAAAAAGTTGTAAAGTCAGTGAGAAATAGTCAGGGTGGAGTTATTTACCAGGAAATGTTACAAAGTTCTTTAAAGCCTGCTAATGAATATCCGAAGGACATACCACTCTGCTATAAACCTCAATCCAAAAGCATTCATCTCAAGCCCTGTGGGTCAGCAAACACAGCCCCCTGAATTAAGTGCCCAGAGGTACGCCACTCTAGGAAACCTCAACCTGAAGGCCCTCAGTTTCACTTCCATGGGTCAGCAATCCCAACTTTCCCAATTAAGTTCCCAGAGGCAGGCCACTCCACAAGAGAGCTTCCTACACAAAAGCACCCAACTTTACTTGCTCCCTGGATTAGAAAACCCAACACTCTGTTCCATGACTGGACTCCTGATTCTGCTGCTGCTTCTCTGATGTTATAGGTGTTTTCTGAATCCAGGAGGGTCACTGCACAGGGCTCTCGGGTCCAGAGGATGCACTCAATTTCTGGCCCTTGTTGGTAATTGTATCCCTCTTCCTGCTTCCCAGTGGGCTCATTTTATGCCCAGCAGGTTGTATTTCCCCCCACATTCTTACCAGACTCAGATAGGAAAGGGTCTTTTGGTGGGAATTAGAGATTTTGAGCTATAAGAGCAACATTAAATAATCCACTGCCCTGCAGATATACTCACAACAAAGACAAATAAATAAATATGTAGTTGCTGAAATGGTTCCTTGGTTTGAAGTTTATGGTAATGGTTTCATGGGACATCCAGTTAATTGGCCTAATACTATTTAGTGCTTTTCTTTTATCTCTTAGTTTCCTTTCATAGTATCTGGGATCTTTAAAGTCTGTAACAGCTATCCAAGGCACAATAATTGGTTTACATTCATATACTCGTTACTAAAAGTAAATGTTGAACTGCTGCCTGCAAGGGTTCAAACCTACCAGATTCCTCATGACAGAAAGATATACATTCTTGGAAGGGTCACTATGAGCCCGAATCAACTCAACGGCAGTGGGTTATTCACCTATAGCAAGTGAGAAAAGGAACACTGGAAATAAAAGGAAGGCATTGCTAATTGCCTCCATAAATAACTGCTTCCTTTGCCATGAGACTAGAAAAATTGGATGGTGCCACACTTCCATCACTGAACTTTTTGATTAATGATTCCATAGCAGAATCCTAAAGAATAAGGAGAAAATGAAGAACAAGATTTCAAATTCCCATGAACTCTGGAGCTATGGAGGATAGATGAACCTTTGAGATTATTGCCCCCAAATAATCTTTAAGCTTGAAACCATAAATATCTCATGCAGTCATGTGGCTTCTGTGAAGATTGCAACCTGGGAAACCAAGTGTAGCAGCTCTTCTTTAGGGTCCTCCGAGTGAGAAGAACATCAGAGCTGCAGGTCTGTCTACTGTTCCTCCTGGTTCCAAGCAAAGCTTTTTCTGGGAGATCAGCGAATAGCACCGAGGAGAACGTAAGGTTGTTGAGAGGGTTTTCTGGAGAGAGGAATAGAACCTCGGCTTTGCAAAATGGTTGTCAATGGGGAATGGAGGACATGAGAAGGAATTTTTGGCTTGATAGAACAGCAAAAACATACAAGATAAGGTGAAAATTAGAGGGAGCTGAGGCAAGATAGGAATGAAAAAAAATCTTTACTAGAAATGGAGGGATTGAGACCTGCAATTGCAAAATAGCTACCTCCAGTTTTGTTGTGCCCTCACACTGTTTAACATTAAAAGTGAACCTCACCCCACAGAGCTCTCTCAGAGGCACACGCACTGCACTTAGACCAGCCCACCTCCTACTTGTGTCTCTCACCATGGAGCATACTTAACTTAGTGCCTGGCCCCAAAGTATGTGGGTCTTTCATCTCTAGCAACCAGTTTTGATTTCATGTAAATATATTTTCCTGTGTAAAGTCCATGGTACATAAATATGATAACTCTTAAACATTATTAGACTGTTAGGAATTTGGAACTTCACATAAATATAATCTGAATGGAAAATTTGTGAAATGGTTGCAATTTAGTGGAAAGTTTCATTTACATTTTCCTAAATTCGTAAACAAATTTGTCTTGTAAGAGGTACAGCCAGAATGTTCCTTAAAAGTGAGTATGGTGACACTTCATCTCACATACTTTGGACATGTTATAAAGAGAAACCAGGAAAAGATCATCATGCCTGGTAAAGTAGAGGGGGGGGAGAAAAGATGAGCCCTCTCAAGGAGATGTATTCATAGAGTGGGCTCAAATGTAACAACAACTACTACATTTATTCTATTGTATACATGAAGTGGAACCCCCCCAAATGGAATTTTCTCTGAAAAGCTATGTATTCAAGGTTTGTTTGTTTTTTTAACAAAATGACCTTATTACCTTCAATATACTCTCCATTACACTTAATACATTTGTCAAATCTGCGATTCTATTCTTGAAAACACTTATCAACCTCATCTGTTTGGAGGACTGACAGCACCTCCCTTGTCTTTTTCTTCACCTCTTCTACGTCATCAAATCACTGTCCTTTCATGACCCTGTGCATTCCCAGAAACAAAAACAAGTCGCATGAAGTGAGGTCAGGTGAGTAAGGTACGCAGGACAAGAGAAGCATGTTGTTTTTTGCCCAAAACTGGCACACTGAGATGACTGGGTGGTCAGGTGCATTGTCATGGTGGCAAAACCAGTCCTTCGTCTGCCACAAATCAGGCCTTTTTTGTTGCATTTTGTTATTCAATCTTTTCAGACCCTCTAAATAGAAAACTATTTCTGGTAGAACAAACCTCAAATGCACTACTAGTCAACTTTTTCATTTGCTCGGGAAGTTGATGGGTGTCCAGAATGAGGTTTGTTATTAATCGACATTTTACCTTTTTAAAAACAAGACAGTCGTTTGTACATTTGAGTGCTGTCCTTGCAAGCTGTGTTCAACATCACAACAGTTTCTGCAGAATTTTTCTGAAACAGGAAACAAAATTTCACAGCTGGTCTCTTAAAGCGGCCATCACCAAAAAAGAGGTTCCAGCAAAACTGCTTTTACAAAAAAAAATCACTGTGACCAAAGACCACCTTCCCAGGTGATGCCACTGGGTGCACTAACTCAGAGATAGTTGCTAGAGGCTCACCTAGTGGGAAAAATGCATACCAAAAAAGCTACACACTGTCCAGCACAATTCAATTTTGGGGGTGTACCCCTCATAGAGTTTCTGAGTCAGAACTGAATAGAAGGCATGTAGCAACAAAAACAAGTTCCCAAATTGAGTATTATATCTTTCCTATTCAGCTAGTTTGATAACCAGTTCCCATGGTTGGAGATGGTTCCACAAGTCTAGTTACAGCTCTAAACAGAGGTGATGCTGTTGTGAGCCTTGGGTTGGCACCAACTTGTACAACCCCCTGTACACTTATGTCAATCCCGTGGTTGGTTGCAGATTGGATCATTGTGATCTACCTTTATTTTTAGTCTATTTGGGCCCAGTAGCTCCAGTCAATCTTGCTCAGGGTCAAAACAATGTACTATCTTCATTTACAGTGTATGAAGTGCATTGTTGGGAATCCAGCTGGGTCTCCAGGAGAAGAATTCTACTGCTGAGCCACCATATCCCTACTGAGCTAGAAGAGTGTTCTAGCTTATAGATACAGCTGGGTCCATTTAGCTCCAGAACAGCTGATCACACCAAGGAATTTGGTCAAACAACTGGTTAATTGGTCAAACATCTCAATATCATATTAGTTATTCAGGAATAGCAAACATATTAATTCCCAGATTTTTACATTCACATTTAAAATTGGGTCTTGCTGTCATATAAATACTTTATGTCTTTTACCACCATCATCCCATTGGAACTTCACTGTATCTCTGTTCATTCATTCATTCATCCATTCATAGACAAAGACCTACTAATAATAGGTGCTTAAGATAAAGCAGTTGTAGGTGCTCAAGATAAAGCAGAAAATACAATCTGAAAACTTCTGTTATCATTAAAGAAGCATTTATCTCTTAAATTATTTTATTGACGAAAAATACTCTCCACATTAGAGCAACATCAAATTGTACAGAGTAAAATATAAACCATTTCTTTACATTTATATACACATAGGGAATCTTGGATGGTGCAAATGATTACCATGGGTTAACATACTCAGCTATTAAGCAAAGTTGGAGCAACTTGAAAAATGGTCTGTCAGTCTATTTCCAAAAATCAGCCTTTGAAACTCTGAGGAGGAAATAATTAATCTAAAATACTATTGGATCATATGACCCACAGTCTCCTCTATAAAACCAGAAAAACTAAACAGTGCTCTGCTAGCACTATCAATAGGGAGCTCTGGTGGTGTGGTGATCATGAGTTGGTCCACAAACTACAAGGTCATCAGTTGGAAACCATGAATTGCCTTAAAGACAAAGCTTTCTACTCCCATAAAGTGTTACAGCCAGGAAACACACAGTAGCAGTTCTGCTCTATCCTAGAGGGTCACTGTGAGTCAAAAAAGACTCAGTGGCAGTGAGGACCACTACCAACTGCTGGAATCACAATCATAATAGAAGGTCCTGAAAGGGACGGGAGGAAAAACATGTAGAAAAATATGTAAATCATAATAAGACACAGGACGTATATACTGATCTGACAGATAGACCTTTAAAATGCATTATGATATCAAGGAAGAACGAACGTTTTGTGCAATTAACCATAAGAAACTAAATGGGCAACACTTGATCAAAACAAAGCATTTGACCCAAACAACAGTAGGAGGGAGAGGAAAGAAGGAAAAAGGAAGCAGAGAAGACAGGAAATATTAATTGCCAGCAATTAGTATGAATAAACTAAAACCACTACACAACCAAGGGAAAAGTGCAATTACACAAGAAGAATGCAGCAAATGTTATGCAGCAAAATGTATATGAATTATTGACTGGAAAACTAATTTGATTTGTAAACTTTCACCCAAACTACAATAAAAATTCAAATAAATAGGTTTAAAGAAAAGAAAACACTAGGTTGCACGGTTCTATGCCCACAAATGGGAGCACCATTCATTGGAATTAACTTGATGTTCAGTAACTGATGTGCACTTACATATACAAATGTCATTTTAAAATAAATAGTATTATACAATATGCGTTTTTCAGAAACGTTATTTTCTAATTTAAGAGATTTTTCAATGACATATACTGCTGCAGGTTCCACTGTTTTCAATAGTTTGTATTTATTACAATATGTTTAATCCCATCTGTGGTAGTCACATAATCTCATGTCAACTTGAAGGTATTAAGAGTGAAGGGGTGGCGTTTAGCCTGTCACAGCCTGATGGTGCCTCCTTGTGGGCATGACCGCATGAGGAGGATTCAGGGAACGTCCTCTCTTTGCTTCACCTTCCTGTTGAGGAGTCACACTCAGAGAGCTGGAGGAGCCACGTGGAGACCGGTACCCATGCTGAGATGCTTCCATCACCACTGGATCCACAAGCCTTTTTACCCTCCTGCCTTTGATCTTCCTGCATTGGGCATCATTGCGAGTAGCTACATGAGTCTAAAGAGGAATTTATGGACCAGTATTGAACATATGTTAATATCAGACTTAATGACTTTATCTGGACTAGGCTGGGATGTTTTCTCAATATCTTGTTGCTCTTTGATATAAAGCTCTTTCTTAATTCATATGAGTGCCCTTGGATTTGTTTCTCTAGTCAACCTGGACTAACACTACCAATACACATTTTAACTACTTTCTATTTTTGTTGTTGCTGTATTGTTTTGGAATATTACAATGATGGAAAGCACAATTTATTTTTGTCTACATAGCAAGTAATTTTTGACCAGAGTACCAGCTGCACCTTTGTTGGGTGAAAGATAACTCCCTCCAAAATAGAACTCACTGCCATCGAGTTCTTTCTAACTCATTGCAGCAGTGAAAATGTCGGCTGACCCTGGCCTCCATCGGACTTCCCCAAAGTGTACGATAGTTCCTGATTCTCTGCATTCTTGCCAGTAATTCATACAAATAAACTAAAACCACTACACAACCAAGGCTTCTACTTGGACAGAAGTGCCATATAAACTTGAGAACCACCTTTACAAATTATGTTGGAATTTTAGAAGTGAGATTACACTGTATTTAAAGACGACTTGGAGAAGAGGAGACTTCTTCACGATATTACATCTTTCCATCCTGTTTCATGGCAGGTTTCCTCAGTTGTTGAGGCTGACTTTTTTGTCTTCCACTGATATTTAAGACTCTTCTTCTCAGGTGTCCGGCATATGTATTTGTGTGTGTGTGTGTGTGTGTGTGTGTGTGTGTGTGTGTGTCTGACATGTTTGTTATTCAGGACTATTCTATTTTATAGTTTAATGCTATAATTAATTTTCTCACTAGTGGCTAAAGTATTTGAAAGATATTGATTTTTATGTGAAAATCTTGTATTCTGCCAGATATTTGAGGTGTCTGATATTTTTCCACTTGAGTCCTTTAAATTTTCTAAATAGACTATCACATCTGCCTATCTATGCAATATTCTATTTTGATGTTCATAGTTCTAAACTTGTATGATTTTATGTTTAATTTCATCTCATCCTAGTTTTATGAACATCCATCCATGTTTTAGCTTTGGTTTTTCTATAACTTTGTTTTTCATAAACTTGGTTTTATTTGAGTTCATAATCAATACCTTCAGCATAATCTCATTTCTAAAATCCAAACATGTTATTTTTTTAAATTGAGGATGGATGTGTATAGTGAAGCTTCCATCCTGATGAAAAAGAAAACTGAAATTTGAATAGATTGAATGATTTTTTTCAATATGACAAAGTTAGTAAATAATAGAGCCAGAATCTAGCCTAGCCTTTATATCTCCATTGGGAAGCATAATATATATTATCTACATGTTAAGTATGTTCTAAGATTAAAATTTCCCCCCTATAACTTTTAACAAAACTATTAATAAAAAGAAAACTGGGTTCATACATAGGTTTTCCTACCCTTACCAACCTTTTTGTGAACATGCTAATAAAAAAGGCTAAACGTTATCAGCTATTTAACGGTGGACAGTGCCTGAAAACCTTGCTGGTCAATAGCCACCTAACAGCATGAACCTTACTTGGAAAATATTCTCATCTCCCTAAAACTGAGATAGGGAGATGAGGGTGGGGATAAAATGAAAAATACTCTCCTCTGAACACATCAGAGTTCATGGCCTCAGGTACATCATGCTCACATTAGTGGCATTAGATCAAATTTGACCAATTCTGGGGGAAAATAACATAAGATTAAAAAAACAAAAATATTTGGCATAGGCTTAAAAATTTGACTTTCATATGTCCAATTTCAAGAAAACTAAGATGCAACTCTATTGTGATTCCACTGTTATTGCTTCTAGGATAACAGCAGCAAGAGGATGGTTTGGATTTCCTGAGGCTCATATCTTGTGTGAATTTACTGGGTACCTACTCTACTATCTTTTTGTAATAAATGCTCACTGTTGATCCACAAAGAGCTAACTTTAGTTTCCTCTTCATTCAACATTGCACACCATTCTTGCAATGGAAAAAAAAAGATGTATTTCAGGACCTTTGGGAGAGGAAAATTGATAAGAGCTGGCAACTCTTTCCCCATAAACAACCAATATTTTAAAGCTATTACCACAGAGCTGGGCAGTTAAAGACAGTTCATTTATCATCCAAAGGCTGGTGAGCACATCAGGCCTCGCAGTCAGACTCTGAAAAACGGGCTCTGGGTTCACCCTCTATAACCAAACAGCTGTTCCTTCCCAAAGTTTTAATCAGATTCCGTGAGCATGACATCTCCTGTAAAGCAGAGACCACATAAAACCTGCAATAAGCCTGCCATTGAAATTCATTACAGTCTAAGCAATATGAACAGATTATGTTCTGTGGGCCAAAAGAGTTTTCAGTTTAGATCAAAATTATGATTGCATATTAATTTGGCTCCTTGTTCTTTGGGGGTGGGGTGGGTGTTGTTTTTTCTTGGAGAAAAATTCAGATTCATCATCAGAGATTTTTAAAAATGGCATTTTCTTGGTTGTTTGAAATGAGAAGTCAAGGTTACATGCTTTAGAAGAAAATATGCTTGTGGACTAAAAATTCTTAACCCAGAGTTTTTGAAACAATTTTTCAGAATTATGGTTTTTGTTTAGCTATACTTTTTTTCCCCATGAAGAAATAGCTATTGCTTTTTTTGGACCCTGAAAGGATTGCTTTCTTTAGAACCTGAAAGATAGTTATGATCCACCTTAACACACCCTACTCCCAATAAAAATGGTAAAAAGTTTAACATGCACTATGTTAGTACATGAGAGTCCTGGTGGCATAGTGGGTTGGTTAGCCATTGGCTGCTAACTGCAAGGTCAGCAGTTTGAAGCCACCAATCAACAGCTCTTCGGGAAAAAGATGAGTCTTTCTACTGCAGTAAAGAGTTGCAGTCTCAAAACCTAGAGGGGCCAATTTACTCTGTGCTACAGGGTTGCTATAAGTTAGAATAGAGTTGATGGCAGTAAGTTTGTTTATGTGGTTGGTTTGGTTTATTTCACATCATGGTTTTGCTCAAAAAAAGAAAAAAAAAAAAGAAATCCCACTGCTATCTAGCTTTTTCCACTCCTTAGGACTTCTGAAACTGTACATCTTCATGAGAGCAGAAAGCCTGGTCTTTCTCCTGAGGATCAGCTGGTGGGTTCAAACTACTAACTTTGTGGTTAGTAGCCTGATGCACAGTTAACAATGCCACCAGGGCCTCCACCATTTGCAAGGGGTGGTGTTAGCAGCTGAAAATTTTATACGACATTAAGCCAAAGTCATAAATGGTTCTTCTTCTCAGAGATAGTTCAGCAGTATGAAGCCTGGTCACTAAGCCACCATCTTTGTCAAAATGTGCTACTGGTCACAACAGGGAGTGTAAGGGATTACTATCAATGCCCCCCTCCCCTCCCACATACACCCCAAAGAGTAAAGGACTTTAGACAGAGGCAGATGGAATTTTCCCACAAACTTTTGGAAACCCCTTCATATTCATCAGAACAATGGGTCACAGAAGCAAACACAGCACGTGAGCCCCTGGTCTTGTACAATGGGAGAGAGTCAGATGGACTCTAGGTAGGCTATCAAATTTTGAGTAGTTTTTAATGATCACAAAGTGCATAGGAATGCAAAGAGTCATTAGCAAGCACTTGGAAATTGGTGTGCAGGATGCAGATCAACACCAGATTCATCTGTGTCCTCTTTCTTTGTGCCTGTGCTCACCACACGTTCCTCTGGCTATTATTTGCCTTTATGTGCAGTCCTGTCTATAGGAAAGACTACTTTTATCATTTGCTTTTTGGGGTACTTGTAATCTGAGTGACAATAATTTCCTGTGGTGAATTAATAATGCGGAGGCTAATGATGATTCAGGTTCCTCTGTAGCTTTGCCAGAGAAAGAAAATGAGCAGACCATGCCAGCATGGGTATTTTATTTCTTGGGTCAGTAACTTCTCTGTTTGTTATATGAGCACCCTGTTGTCCTCAAAATACCCTCCTATGCATTTTGCTTAGTGTAAATTTCTCTCGGTTCATGATTCCTCGCCTTGCTTCCAGGTCATCACTGGACCCCTCAAAGTAAAGAGTCAGGTTTTCAGATTGGGGACTAAACTGAAAAAAGGGCTGATATGAGACTGAGATGATCTCCGGTAGAAGGAAGAACTACCTCTTCCAATTCTGTCAGAGAATGGATTTGCTGCACACAAATCAGCTCCACGTCACCTGTGCACATAAAGCACAACTTTTAATGCATCCCCCTCACAGGGTAGTTCAACAACTGCCGTGGCAGAAAATTTCCCCTGTTTACCACCCATGGAGGGAACCTGTTACCAGATATTGAAGGGAACTGAACAAGTAGATTACTTGAATGGATCATGAATCTGACAAATGAATATTAAAATAGAGATGAACAGAAACTAAAACCATACAGGGAAAGGGGGAACAAAGGCAAGCCATAGCTGGAGATCTGAGAGCTATAAAGGAAAGATCCTTAAATTCTGGAGTGAAAAATGGAGTGGCCTGAAGGAAAACAAATCACCAGCTATAAACTGATTTCTGCATTTCAAAACTAGATGGAAAAAGACTCTAGTCTGACACTTTGTAACGTTTTGAGAAAAAAATGAACATGGGTTCTGAAATAAAAGCTAAATTGCAGTATAAGCAGGTCTTTTGCTATGCTTCTATGTTCTTCACATTTCTTATCTTTAAAATAAATTCCCACCATCTTTGAATATTGTAGTGGATTATGGAGTAATTGGTCCTATCTTTCTTATTGTCATCACCATAATTATTATTATTCTCACATTCACTGCTTATTAAATTTATAAATGTTTCTACCAATTTCCTTTCTCACCACTCTTTGCATCCAAGACTTTCTTTCTGATTTCAATTTTCTACTTTAGAAGTTCTATCATTAAGGATCTATGAGTGGTAAGTTCTCTGTTGAGCTATGAGTGGTAAGTTCTCTGTTGATGCAAATAGTCCTGATTTTATTCTTTGTCTCAGTTATCTAGTGTTGCTATAACAAAAATACCACAAGTGAATGATTGTAACCAATAGAAATGTATTATCTCACCATTTAGGTGACTCAAAGTCTAAATGTATAGCACTAGCTCTAGGAAGTGCTTTCTACTTCTCTCGACTAGGGAAGGTGGTCCCCACCTGGGCTTGGCATCTTTGTAGATCTTCATGTGTCTCGGCATCCATCTTCCCTCTAGATATGGGGTGTTCTCAGTGCAGGAACTCGGGTTCCAAAGAAATGCTTTGCTCCCATCTCTTCTTACTTGATGATGGTACGTCTCTCCGTCTTTGTCCTCTTCTCTTTCTTTCAGCTCTTGTAAGATAAATGGCGAGGAGGGCCACATGCTAAGGAAACCCCTCTGTACAGGTCTGTGGCTTGAGTAAAGATGCAGCATCCCACTCTACTCGCCCTGCAACTGACGGTTCACTGATCATGTCAAATTGCATCACAGGGGATGATAACATGAGTCATCACATGGGTATCAAATGTCTGAGAATCATAGTCCTACAATGCAGACATATTTAGGGGGACACTGTAATTCATGACACCCCCAAATCATAGTTTAGTTGAATTTAGAATGTTGGCTGTCTGTTATTTTTCTTTGATACATTGAATATCTTGTTCCACTGTCCCCTGGCATTTTATTGTTATCGACAAAAACTGCCACCAAACAAAATGCTTTCCATTGAAAGTAATATTTTTTCCCCTCAGGTGAAAATAGCTTCTTTTAGAAAAAATAATACAATACTAGCCCCTAAATGGTGGAAAGTAAAGATATTTCTATTGTCCAACTCTTTCAAGATGCTATAACATCCACTATCACTGATATCAACCACCACTTTTCCTTTAGTACGTGTATATTCAGTGCAGTAGCTCGTGAAGGGTTAAGAAAAATGGCCCACGTGGTTGTCGATGTTGGTAAATCCCAAATGTGAAGTTCAGATGTCGTCTGCAGGATGCTGCTCATCCACATGGCTGTGGAAGCTGTGGGATCAGATCAGGTGACAGGTTGTAAGCAGAGATTAGGCAGAAGCAAGCATGAGCCAGACGTGAACAGATGCAAAAGTAACAGCACGTCTCCTTGCTCAGGTGAGTTCTCATTCTGGAAGCGAGATCACAGGAAAGAGTGGCTTTGATGGAGGACTGGCTTTTGCCTTCTGCACATCATACCCTCAAGGAAACCAGAGTGGTCATTTGAGTCACACCCTAAAGTGGAGACTCAAAAGCCCATCCCATCTTAGTCCGATCTCTTAAGGTCACAAGGAATGGAACCCCCCAACCCCTCATGGCATGATCACCACAGGCTTAGAGACTCAGATGAGGACACGTCACAAAAGATATTCTGGATCTCACATTTTACTGCAGCATCTTTACACATGGGTTGGTTTTAGTTTATCTAGCTCTGGAATATGATGCTTCTATTTCTCTATTCAATTCTTTAAAAACTATTATCCATTGTCTCCTCAAATATGGCCACAAATCCATTCTCATTGTTTTCTCCCTTTGAAACGTTACTGAAGCTTTCTGGATTTCTTTGTGTTATCCTCTCAGTTTCTTAGCCAGTTCTTTTTTTCTTTTTCTTTTTAATTTGTTTTGCAGTCTAAATCCAACTCTTTTTAGTTTGTTCTTTTTGCTTCACCAGCTGGATTATATCTGACACATCCATTTCGTCCACTTTCATGCTTCCTCCCCTCCACTAACATGATCCCAATTGTGCCTTACAAATCAGGCTAGACCAGAGGATGTACACTGGTACAGATAGGAACTGGAAATACAGGGAATCCTGGACAGATGATCCCTTCAGGACCAGTGGTGAGAGTGGCGACACCGGAGGGTGGAGGGTTGGTGGGATAGAAAGGGGGAGCCAATTATAAGGATCTACAATATAACCTCATCCCTGGGGGACAGACAACAGAAAGGTGGGTGAAGGGAGACACCAGACAGTGTAAGACATGACAAAATACTAATAATTTATAAATTATCAAGAGTTCATGAGGGAGGAGGAGTGGGTGGGGGAGAGGAGAAATGAGGAGCTGATACCAAGGGGTTAAGTGGAAAGCAAATATTTTGAGAATGATAAGGGCAACGAATATACAAATGTGCTTGACACAATTTGTGTATGTATGGATTGTGGTAAGGGTTGTATGAGCCCCCAATAAAATGATTTTTTAAAAAATCAACATCTTTATTTTCAATGTGGAAAGATGGTTTCTTCTTATTATATACTTTCTTAGGAACCATCATGGCATAGTGGTATCAGGTTGTGCTGCTAACTGCAAGGTCAGAGGTTCAAAACCACCAGCTACTCCACAGGAGACTGATAGGGCTAACAGTCTCAGAAACCCATGGAAGCAGTTCGACCCCGTCCTATCCAGTCAATATGAGTCAGCATTGACTTTTATAATAGTGAGTTTGCTTTCCGTTTCATATATTTTCTTAACAAATACCTACTTGTTCTTTCCTTTTTTCTGCTTCTCCGTTTACCTCAGTCATTTTAAATGTGCCCATTTTGGAAGATTTCTCAGATTTTTCTAATTTTGTGTCAGTTTCTAAGCAATCCCCACCCCCCCATTTTGTTTTGTTTATTTACAGGCATTCCTTCACAGTGAAGTTATTTCCCTTTGCATCTAATAAACTTTTATTGTGGGTTTATCATAATGTATGATTTTCAAAGGAGGCCTGGTGGTGTAGTGGACTGCAGATTAGAAAGGTCAGCAGTTCAAAGCCTCCTGTCGCTTCTCTGGAGAAAGACAGGGCTTTCTGTTCTCTTGAAGAGCTGCAGTCATGGAATTGCCGGAGCAGTTCTCCTTTGTCCTATAGCATTGCTGTGAGTCAGCATCGACGTCATTGCTCTGAGTGGCAGGGAGTGTGAGCTCCACATGCCTGAGCTGTTAAAGTTATCTCCTCCAAGCAGTGTTAGTTTATTTGTGGGGGGAAAAAATTAAAACACCAAAATCTTCTGTCATGAGTCAATTCTGATCCTCACAGCCCACACCCTTCTAGGTAAAAACAAACAAAGCACAAGCAGTGTCATCGAGTGGATTCAACTCATAGTGACCCTATGGAAGGCTGCTAAGGCTATCCGTCTTCATGGGAACTGACAGCCTGGACTTCCTCCCACACAGCAGCTGGTGCTTCTGTGTGTCCTACCTTCGGTTAGTGGTCCGATGCTCGCCCAACAGTGCCACTGGGAAAAGGGAGGTGGGAACAAGCGTTTCAATCGGGCTGAGAATGTCGGTCAATTCATAGCACAGGTCAGTAATATTGATTTCCCAAATTCTGGATAGATGGCAAGTTTCTTCACCGTTTTTCAAGACTGTGTAACTGAAGGAGCCTTTTAAACCCCCAAGGTTTAGTCAAAGAACTGTGCTCAGTATCGATTACAACCAATAGGCCAATGAGCAGAACTCTGATGTGCACATGGGAGAGTGGTGTAGCTTCAAAACTTCTGGGCCTACTTTGATCATATAATCAGCATGGCCGTGATAGCAGGAAGATGCCCTGGTGGTATAGTGTCAAAGAGCTGGCTGCCAACTGGAAGGTCAGTGACTCGAACCCACTGGAGAAAGATCTGACAAGCTGCTTCCATTAAGATAACAGCCTTGGAAACCTACTGGGCAGTCCTACTGCTTTTCACGGCCACTATGTGTCAGAATAGAGTCAACGGAAATGGGCTTGGTAGGAGATTCGCTTTTCTTAAACTTATCATTAAAAAAAAATGTGTTTTGTTTAATGAAGCATTTGTGTTTGAAGTGGCATGAGTCTACCTACTTCATTTTAATCCATTCGAGTCCTTAACATGGTGTTTCCATTAGTTATGATATACTTATTTGATATTCTTTATTTTTTATGTAAACTGTCTCCTAGCTACCTTTCGTGGACACAGGGATGAGGATGTAATCTTCAACTGGTCATTCATCATGCTTAATTCTCTTGGTTCACTATAATCTAGAAGTAATCATATGACACAAGCAGAGCCAATTAGAATCCCTCTGTGTGACAGATATGCAAATAAACTGATTTATTTTTGTTCTTGTGTAGATACAGATATATATAATTCAAAATAAGAAAAAGCAATTTTGCCTATGTTGTTTAAGGGAAAATATTGGGAGCATGGCATATTATTTGGAACAAAAACAATATAAGCCTAGAGCTGCCATTCGTTACTTCCTCTTGCTTTGTAGAGTACATCATGCATTTACATGAGGAACTTTTGAGGCAGAGACTCAAGGAGAAGGAGGGTCATGAGACAAAAGAAAGAATAGACTATCTCCTTTGAACTCCCCAGTCCCAGCATGCCCAGAGTCAGCTTACTTACTGTTAAATGGCCCAATGAACACCTTTTGTTTAAGCTAATTTCAATCAGGGTTCTGTCACTTGCATCTCATTTATATGCGAACATATTAAACAAAAGTGCAATGGAACTGAGATAAGAAACTGTCAACATGAATTCCCTTTCTTTATTTCCTGGGAAGCCTATTTGTTATGCATGATTTGACAGAGAGCAATGCAAGTTCTAAGTCACAGGGCTGAGCTCCACAGAAGCAGCAAGTGAATGCCAGATCTAATCTGAGAGACAGGGGGCAGAGTCATAGGATAAAAAGTCAAGGTCATTTTCCAGTAATTGAACAGGGACATTAAGAGATAGGTTGGAAGAGGTGTCAGCTAGGAACCAGGAACCAGGGATCAGGACTGAGGGAAAACAAACAAAACAAACTAGCAGCAACAGCAACAGCGGCGGTCACAGCAATATCAAGCAGGAAGGCAGGCAGGAATGCGGGCAGCAAACATCTAGCATTTTCATTCAGGCCCAGGCCAGTGGCACTCTGATCCCAGGTGGCTTCCTATTCCTGCCACGGGATGCCACCTGGTGTCTGAAGAATGGAATTGTGTGGTCATGACAAGAGGTGCTTAAGCAGAAAGGTTAAAAATGTTTCCCTTTTTGTTATTTTTAAATTATGTATCACATGAGAATCTAGACAGGAATCACAATAAATGAGTTTCATGTTGATTATCAGTTTCCAAGGTGAATATCAAAGTGAATTATCTTCAGAAAGATATGTCAAGATATACAGAATGCGTTTTTAAGTTAAACAGTTTCATGAGAAATAAACTTTCTGAGTGCGCTAACGGTTTGGGTGTATTTTCATCAAAAGGGGCACCTTATCACCTTCTGAGCTTACAGCTCTGCTTTCAAAAGGGGGATGTAGAGCTACCTAAGGTCAATAATAAAAAACTCACTGCTGTCGAATCCATTGGAACTCATGGATGACTCCATAGGACAGGGTAGAACTGCCCCTGTAGGTTTCTAAGACTGTAACATTTTGTGCGAGTGTGTGAGTCTGGGTTGACTAGAGAAACAAATCCAGAGACACTCATATATGTGTAAGAGAGAGCTTTGTATCAAAGAGTAATTGTATATTAAGAAAACATCCCAGCCCAGTCCAGATCATGCCCAAAGTCCGTTATTAGCCTATATGTCCGATACCAGTCTATATATTCCTCTTCAGATTCACCCAATACATGCTATGACGCTGAATGCTGGAAGATCACAGGCCAGTGGGTGGAAAGTCTTGTGGAATAAGTGGTGGTAGAAGCATCTCAGCACTGGCTGGCGTGGGTCCCCACATAGCTCCTCCAGCTCCAGGTTTCTGTCTCCATCAGTGTAGCTCTATGTGGCTTGTTCACAGGAATATCTAACTGGGAGAATGTGTATCCCACCTCCAGTGAGGAGGACAGGAGTTCCCAGAATCCTCAGGAGAAGGCTACGCCCACACAGAGGCCTTATTGGGTATGACCTGATTGACAGGCTAAACTCTATCCCTTTGTTCAAGTTGACAGTAGATTATGTATCTGCCACAGGGAATTAATGAGGCTTCTTAAATATTGTAAAAAGCAGGATGTTGATTATTGAGTATTCATCTTCCAGAATAGGTCATAATTAAAACCAATATCAGGTAAATACTTTCCTCCTCATTCCCACCTGAAAGGGTATGTCAACCCACTACAACCCACTGGCAACTAGTCGATGCCGATTCAGAACCGCTGGTGGTTTTGAAGTGTAGAATTTGTGGATCACAGCCCAACACATAACCACTAAGCCACCAGGGCTCCTTAACCCCCTCAGTCAGTGATTATTTGTGAAGCAACTCAATGAGTAGATGTATATTGTAGCAATAGAGGAAAGCCAACTTGCCTCCAAGAAGCATGTGATGTAGTTAGAGATAGTGAGACTAAAAGAAAGAATGGAATTCCATAGTGACATGCTTTTATTACCAATTCTTAAATAATATTTCCTGGGATGGGTTTTAGAGTCAGGTTTTTGCCTGTCCAAAAGTTTGATATAGCTGTGTTATAGGAGATATTAAGAGCAGGGATGTCCATTCAATGGACCACGTCCATTCAATCGATGTCACCAGTGTTCAGCGGAACGTCTGACACATCAAGGAGCTCAGTATATTTTTGTTGGCTGGATGATGCCTCAAGGTTCCTCTTAATCCAGGGCTCTTTGGGTTTCAGAGCCATCCCATTAGCCCTATGCTACATTCTCCTCATCTCACATAGGCTACAAGTAATGAGATACCTCAAACTGCCACTCAGTCTGAGTGCCAGGCACTCACTCACTTGTACCATATTTTAAGTGATACTTTCAAGAGCAGCATAAAATACTCTTATTTAAAGAGAGGAAATTGGCACTCCATTTCTCCCTCTCTTTGAATGATCCACATCAAATTTCTTCATAAGTACTTTTCAATAGGGAATAAATAAGCTTAGTCTGCATTTGTTGTCTCCAAGAGCCAGCTGTTTAATAAGGTTCTTATTTTAGCTTTAAGAAAATGTGGAAGCATATGAAGACTGTGGAATTATTGTACAAGTAGATGTTTCAGTACAATATTGGTGGTATTTCTGTTTTGCAGACAAATAGCCAACAAAAAAGAAAAACAGAAAACAAAACACTCAGTGTCCTTTCTCTGATTACTTAATGGTAACAACACAAAACAAAATTCAGAATTCTACTTTTATAGCATCTGCATTTAAATAAAGGTTAATAATTATCAGGTACATTATAAGAAGATTCTTAGGGCCAGAGATAATACTCAGTACTTCAATCTATTTTTAATTTAAAAAAAAAGTATAAGTCAAAAGAAGAAAATTAAGTGGCTATCTATATATCTAATAAAATTTTATTGTGCACATCATTTAAAAATATTTCTTATTTTTCTCAAAAGTATATTGTGGCCATCTTTTAACATCATAAACTTTTTTCTATGTCAATTTTTAAATGACTACATATAAGATTCCATGCTATAAATGTATGACAATTCTTGCTTTATCAAAAGCACGCATTTCTATAGAGAAATTTTGCACATGCTCTTAGTTATTTCTGGAAACAGGATTCTAGCAAGGAAATTATTGGACCAATGAATTTACAAATTCTAATGACTATTACTAAAATTACCAAATAGCCTTTGCAAAAAATTATTTTATTTTCAAAACCATTTTATTGGGTGCTAATACAAGTAGTATATCATTACATAGTTCAATCACATTGAGATCGTTAAAGTTTACTGTGCCAACCTGGTTGATGAACACATGTGGGCAGAGAAGGGCAGAGAGATAATGGCTCTGTGAGCCTTGATTTTCTAGTTCTTGGGTCTCTTGCTTTGCGATGGTCAGACCAGGGTGCAGCTGCCTTTGCCAGTCCCCTGTTTTGGCTGGCAAGGCTCACTTCCTGTAAGACATCCCCAAGGAGAAGCCACATGGACCTACCCCCTACTCCGATGCAGTCCTGGGTGCTGGAGCAGCTGTATGGAGACCCCTGACAGCACTGAGATGCTTACATGTTCATTGACTCGAGTTTTCCCCCTGCATCTCATCATAGTGTGTGTTTTGTGAGATGGAGGAGGACTTTGTGGATTGGTGTCAGACATATGGGTTAATGTTGGACTTGTGGGCTTGGACAGCACTGCTTATACATGAGTTTCTTTGGATTTGTTTCTCTAAAGTACCCAGACTAACACACACATCAAGCAGTATTGTACAACTGCTACCAACATCAGGTTCAAAACATTTCTTCCTTCATGAACTCCTTATCATCAGCTCCGCTTTACCCCCTGCCTTCCTAAGAACTCTTATTCTACTTGCTGTCTCTATAGGTTAATTGTCATAAGTTTTTTTTTTATCAACTTCTTCCCTCTAACAATGCAGGTGTGTTCCTGTTTCTCAGACTCCAATTTACCATAAACAGGATTGCCCACCCTCCCCCAATTCTGCATATTTGAAAGACAGGATGGGGGTGAGCATGGGATTCCATTGTGGCTTAAGTCGTTCTTTCTCTCCTTTGCTCATTTTTCTGTTGGCATGTTTACCAATTGCTCTTTGATAGTAACAGTAATACCAGCAACTAGCGTCTAACTAACATTTCTTTACTTTTATGAGCAAGGTCATGTTTTAAGTACTTGATATTTAATTCTACTCAGTGAGACAAATGCTGCTATTTCTTGTATGTTACAGATGAATCATGTGAGGGATAGAGAGGTTAAGTAATTTACTGGACCCAGGGTAACATAATTATTAAATCTAGTCTTCTGGATTAATAATTTATTGTGTGCATTATAAAGATCATGAGCATTATCAGCATGTGTGCTGAAAATGTTTTTTTTTAAGCTTTATTATTTGTCATTTTATTTGTCAAGACTTTTGAAAGTATTACTTGATCCACTGTTATGAAATAAATCAGTTTTACTATGCTCATTTCTGCTTTTGGTATTTGGTCAGCTGAAGCAGGTTATTTAAATAAATATATAATTAAAATGTATGGAAATTTCAAATACACTATCTTGTTCCCCTTGGTGCCAGCCATTGTCCTGTACTACAAAGGTAGCTATTTCTAGCCTTTTTTTTTTTAATTTCTTTTGATGGCTGTCCTAGGAACCTGAATAATATACAAGTAACTCCATTACTTGATATATCAACTCCAGGCTAGTGACTTCTTACTATGAAAGATGAAAACATTTGGTTACTTAATCCTTTCCTTCCCTGCGTCACTCCTCCACTGAACACCCATGACTAATGTCACACCTTTGGGTGTGAGTATCTGTGTAGCTTCATCTATCAACTTATAGATAGCATGCTTTATCTAAATGCACTTTTCTGAATAGGAGAAATCATATGTAAAATGGTTATTCTCTACATTCTTGGAGTATAAAGAGCCACATTTATAAAATAATAAATTAGAAAAAGATCCATCTTTAATCATTTTAATTAAATTTTAAATAGAATTCAAAATATTATATGATAACAAATTATAGTAAGAATACTTATATTCAAATAGCACTTCAGATTACAAAGCCTTCCAATAATCAATATTATTATTATTATTATTCAAATAAATTTTATAACATATAAAACATCCATCATTATATTTTATAGATAAAGAAATAAACCTAGAGCACTAATGGCCATATACAATCACTGCATTGGTCTTGTGGGTTTTGTTTTGTTTCATTTTTTTCTGTATATATTCTTCTTTCTTGATAGTATGATTCACTGGGAATCCCACATTCCCCAACTTTCAACCTATGTTCTTCCAAAGAAGCCAATTATACCTTGAACTCATGGTACAATCTTCTCACTTCACTAATTAGTTTCAAGTGAAATTGGAACCACATCAGAATCTATAATGTATACTAAGATTTAGGCTTGGAACTGAGAAACAAAGATTTCTTGGTCCATTATCTTGAAGAAAAATAATACAATGGTGAGAAATGGTGGCAGCCATCTTGAGAGAAGATAATCAAAAAGAAGTCAAGTGAAGAAAGAATGATACTGATCATTTCATAAGATTCTTCCTAGCCATTTCTAACTCGATTGAGCTGCATCAGACAAGAATAAATTCATTTTTGTGTGTGTGCCCAAGTTTGGACTGGTTTTCTATCAACTATAATAACTGCCACAATTAATTAATAGAGATGCTGACATAAAACCTTTTGACTTCAAATTTTAAGCTCTACTTCTCAAGCTGACTGTAAAATTAACTTATTTGTTCAGGATTAAAAAAAACATGCACACTCCTTAAGGACATTTTAATTGTTTATTTGCCTTCCTTTAGAGTCTACTAAACAACCCATATAAATGAAAATGTATCATCTGGAACTCCCTCAAGAACAATTATGTGTACATGTTGTGTGTGAAATTTCCAGTGTGCTTAAAATAACAGTATGGGCCACAGGTAAGCCACTTTTAAGACTTTTATGCTAAATAAATTATTTTACCAAAGAGAACACACACATAAATTATGAAATTATTTTATTCTAAGAACATTGCTGGATCACTGGTATGGATATGTTCAGGTCCTAACCTCCATACCAGTGTCTGTCACCCTGTTTGGAAATAGAAGTTTTCTTTTATTATGTTAATTAAGCCATACAGAAGTAGGGTGGCTCCTAAACCTCATCTCTTCTCGTTTTATTTTATACAAAGGAAAATCAGCTAGGGAGAGACACACACGTGGGAAGAGACCCTGTGAGATTCTATCTCCAAGTCAAGGAGCGTTGAGGAACACTCATCGCTACTGGGTTCTCCCCCGGAACTGTTGCCCTGTGGATTTCTCGGCTCCAAAACTGTAAGAAAACGTATTTCTATTCTCTCAAGGCACCCACTTTGTGGTTTATTGTTAAAGCAACCCTAGAAAACTAAGACAATTACTATACATTATAAGAAAACCACCTGCTCCTTGCTGCTGTGTACATGAGCATCACCATCAAATTCAATGATAAATCCATTGTCTGAAATTCAGAACTTATTTAACTGAAGAAAAAAATATAAAATTAGTCACTTGCTTAGAAAAGCTAATTCAATGTAAAATGTAGCAATATCACAGTACTTTTAATGAAAATATGAGAGTAAAGCATTGTGACAATACGAAAAAAACTATGTTTTTAAATACTGAACAGTCCTGAAGGAAGTTTTCTGGAGGAAGAAGATAACACAAGTGAAAGCATTTGGCCATCCCAAAGACTCTAGAGGCATTGACAAGGAATTTAATAGTGGATGGTCCAGGATTTTTCTTATACACAATTCCATATCAAAATGTATAGCTCACCCTGCCCCTGTGGCATAAGAATAGCTCTATCACTGTTCTTAGACTTCAAATCCACACAAAGGTGGGATTAAGACAGTAAAGACACAGAAAGGGTAAGCATTCATTCTTTTAATACAGTGGTTCTCAACCTGTGGGTCATGACCCTTTGGGGGTCGAATGACCTTTGCACAGGGGGTTCCCGATTCATAACAGTAGCAAAATTACAGTTATGAAGTAGCAATGAAAATAATTTTATGGTTGGGGGGTCCCCACACATGAGGAACAGTATTAAAGGGTCATGGCATTAGGAAGGTTGAAAACCACTGTTGTAATAAATGTTTCAGTACATAGACTATGCCTTCAGAAAGATACCACATAGGAAGTCAAATATGTAGTTAAATCCAAGATTGCAATGCTGTGCCTTAAGGGAATGGGTGGCTGTGCATGTAGGTGGGAAGTAAAGGCTTGGTCTGTGGGTCAGTGGATCCTGAAGGAGGACACTAAGGTAAGTGTGGAAAGGTTTGACTAGGCAGGAAAAGAAGCTGACATTGGCAGTCAGAAGAGAGTGACCTTTGTGTGTGTCAAGGAATGGAGTTGTCACTAGGAATGCAATGTCACGGTGCTTGGTGGAAAAAGAAGAGAAAAATACAAAGACACATGTTTGAATTTTCGTTCTGAAAGTCAGGGTAAACCTTTAAATGATTTTGAGTAGAATTTTAAAAAAAATAGGACTAGAAAATTGTTAGAAGAGAGAGTGTGGAATGGAGTATTATAAGAAGAAGGGATATGTGTATTTAAGGAGAAGTATAAAAAGAGATGGTCATATGTGCTGTCAACTAAGTTTAAGGAATGAGTGAGAAACAGTGGGGCCTCCCTCCAGGAAAGCCCAGCCAGGATGAGGAGGTGGTAAGCAAAGATGATGTTAACTCGATCCACTCACTCACGGTCATGAAAGGGGCTCAAACAATTCTGCCATCAAGGCAGCTCTGACTCACAGTGACTCTATAGGACAGAGTAGAACTGCCCCTGTGGATTTCTGAGAATATAAATCTTTATGGAAGCAGAAAGCTTCATCTCTCCTCTGCAGAGACAGTTCAACTCATAAAAGGGGATAGTGGGGTCCAATGCCTTGGGTAAAAGACTCACTGCCATAGAATAGATGCCAACTCCTAGCAGCACTATAAGACAGGGTAGAACTCCCCCTGTGGGTTTTTGAGACTCTCTGTACAGGAGTAGAAAGCCCTAAATTTCTACTGCAGAGTTGCTGGTGGTTTTGAACTGCTGACTTTATAGATCACAGCCCAATGCATAAGCACCACACCACCAGGGCTTCTGTTCCTAAATTAAGAGTACATTTACTGTATTTTAAAAGCTCAAACTCTTTGGGTCTGTTATGGATTGAATGATTTTCTAAAACAATACATCTATATTTTAATCCCTGATACCTGTGAATGTGACCTTATTTGGATATAGGATCTTTGAAGTTATTATCAGTTAAATTAACATGAGGTTATACAGGAGTAGAACCCATCCCATCAATTCTATGTGGACTCACAGCAATCATATTAAAGTTTCTTAGACTGTAGATTTTTAACGGAACAGATAAGATTATCTTTCTCCCAAGATTTGAACTGTTGCTAACTTATGGTTAGCAACCCAACACTTAGCTCACACCATCACCAGGGCTCCTTATATAGGAGTAGAGTGGGTCCTAATTCTATCTGAGTAGTGTTCTTATGAAAGAGGAGAACAGACATGGAGAGACAGAGAGATGCTGCTCTCTCAGAAACTACGTGGCAAGAAAGTATCTGAGATAGTTAAGGTTTATTGTGCCAACCTGGCCGATAAACACATGGGATTAATTGAAGGGAGGAGAGATAAAGGGCTTGGTGAGCCTCGACTTTCTAGTTCTCAGGTCTCTTACTTTCTGATGGTCAGAGCAGGGTCCGGCTGCCTTAGCCAGTTCCCTGCTTCAGCTGGCAAGGCTCACTTCCTGCAAGACATCCCCAAGGAGAAGTCACATGGACCTACCCTGATGTAGCCCTCAGTGCTGGAGCAGCCATATGGAGGCGCCTGCCAGAGGTGAGATGCTTACACATTCACTGATTCAGCTTCCCCCCTGCAGTCAGCATCATTGTGTGTGCTTTGTGAGATGGAGGAGGACATTGTGGATTGGTGCCAGACATATGGGCTAATGTTGGACTTGTGGGATTGGGCAGCACTGCGTTGGGATGCTTCCTTGATGTCCACTTACCCTTATATATAAAACTCTCTCTTATACATATGAGTTTCTGTGGATTTGTTTCTCTAATGTACCCAAACTAACACAGTTTCTTCCCCAGGAGTGTTGGTAGATAGCATGATACTACTAATGCCCTGCCTTGGAATGGCTAGCCTTTGGAATGGTGCAACTATTGTTTCTCTTGTTTAAAGCCATCCATTGCATGGTGTTCTGTTACCACAGCTCTAGAAGACCAAGCTAGGGCCAGTCTACAGAGTACATGAGTGGTTTCAATGGCTAAGCAATAGCTAAGCTAATGCATTTTTAGCCAAAATGCGTGAAGCTAACCAAAAGTTTAGAGGTTTGAGTTTAACCAGAGGTGCCTAGGAAGAAAGGTTTGGTAAGCTACTTCCCCACAAAATCACCTGTTGAAAACCCTATAAAAGACACTTTTGTAATGAAACACATTGAGTCACCATGAATTGGGCTCAGTGTCAACTGTTTATCCGTTGTTTTTACACAGGATCTGAATTTACCCTAGAATGGCAAATATCTTATTCTGAGAAAGAAATAGATCTTGATACAGAGTAAAACCACATTTTTTTGTATTGAAATGTATAACAGTGGGTGGGGAGGGTCCGGGGAGGGCGGGGGAAGCACACCACTGGCACTACCAAAAATAATCACGAATTGAACTGAGGAGACACTAAATAGACTATTTCAAAAGTCTTTCCACCCTCAAGCCCCACCCCAGGCTTATGCTAACAGCATTGACATTCACCCTCAGAATCCAAACCTGTATTTGTAAAGGGAAACCACTGAGAATGGTACAGCTGTACAGAAAGGCCGAGCCTTCCCTCAGTTGTAGCTACATGGTTCTTTCCCACGCTCCTTTGCTCTGTAGTGGTTTGGCTTGGCTTGGCCTTTTACAACTTGGCAGCTCAGGAAGTCACAATGAGGGACTCAGCATCTTTTTTCCCTACTTCAACTTCTACTTCAATGTTCACTGAATGCTAGTGTTTCTTGGGGACGGATACCTGATGTCAGAATGAAATGTTCTTGGTGTTTCTTTGAAAGCACCCTTTCACATTCGTGAATCTGCCATGCTTTTGCTCTTCAATCGCATTCACTGGTGTTTTCCTTTAAGAATACAGGAAAGGCATTTCTACAGTGGCCAGGTAGAAGATCAGTGTGCTTGGAGCCTCTCACTTGAAAGTTGCAGAATTCCATTTCAACTTTGGGGAGGGTAACCTTAAGAAACGTCAGCTGGCAGGAGGATGAAAAGTGAGTAGTCTAGTTCTCTCTATTTATCCTGCTTCCTTCAGCGAGAGCTGCTTTTTAAAACCCCTTTGTTATTTGACAATAAGTTTTCAAGAGCATTTGAAGCAATTAACACCCTGAATAGAATCCTGTTGTCACATTTAATTATCAGATAGCTACTTTCCTTTGGGATATGTGACAGTTACCCAAATTGTTGGTCTTAATCTAAAATGGAGAGGAGACCTCTGACATAGTGGAAGCCACCAAAGTGGCATTTATTAAATATAAATGGCTACTGTCTGAAGGGATATGAGAAAAAAGCACCGGTTTTCAGTTCACAAATAAAATTCTTCTAAGGTGAAGGGAAAATTACATCCCCCTCCTAGTTGAAGCACCATCCCCTCTGCTCATCCTGTGATGATTCAAGATGGATTTGTTCCTATGAAGCATTGCATTTGCACTGAGATATAAAGAGCATTCTGACCTTCAAGTCCTAGCTCCAATTTGCCAAACTGACTTTAAATACAAAGATTTCCATTAGCCAATTGTCTGGAAAGTAGCTTGCATAGGACAAAGGAAAAAATAGATGATATTGATTTGAAATGAAGAAAGTTCACTTTGGTGCATTTTAGGAACCCAAAGAGAATCAGCTAAATAATATGCATTGAGAGGGAAAACATTTACCCACTGGGCAGTATCTTGCAATAGCTAGAAACATGAAACTCATTAATTGTGTTAGAAATTAGGTACTTAATGAATTGTGCCCTGAGATAGTTAAAGTTTATTGTGCCAACTTGGTTGATAAACACATGTGGGCAGAGAAGGACAGAGAGATAAATGGCTCGGTGAGCCTCGACTTTCTAGTTCTCAGGTCTCTTGCTTTGTGATGGTTGGATCAGGGTGCAGCTCCCTGAGCCAGTCCCCTGCTTTGGCTGGCAAGGCTCACTTCCTGCAGGATGTCCCCGAGAAGAAGCCACATGGACCTACCCCGATGCAGCCCTGGGTGCTGGAGCAGCCATGTGGAGACCCCTGCCAGCACTGAGGTGCTTACACGTTCACTAATTTGGCTTTCCTCCTGCAATCGGTGTCATTGTGAGTGTTTTGTGAGATGGAGGAGGACTTTGTGGATTGGTGTTGGACATACAGGTTAATGTTGGACTTGTGGGCTTGGGCAGCACTGGGTAGGGATGTTTTCTTGGTGTGTACTTACCCTTTATATAAAACTCTGTCTTATACCTGAGTTTCTGTGGATTTGTTTCTCTAAAGTACCCAGACTAACACATGCCCAATATCATAGATTTTCTTTTATAACAATTCCTTGCAATCAGAAATGTCCCTGAACTTTATGGCATAGGAGAGAAGATACTTATTAGAGCCATCAAGAATTATCTCCAAGAATAAGCATAGTTCACATGGTAGAAGAAACACAAGCAAAAATGGTACTTACTATGTAAGGACTATGGCCACTGCGTCATTCAACACACTCTCCCCAAACAAGAGCGTGTACAGCTTAGGGTCAACGTGTAGTTCATGGAAAATAGCCAGCACCGTCACTAGGAAGACATGCACAGACAGTCGAGTTAGTTGGGAAACAGCCATGCTGTTTCGTTAGTTGTGGTCACCTCTAAAAGGCATTCATTTAATGCTGATCTTTTCAAATTCATTCTTTATACTGATAACAGACTATTTGAAAATCAGCCTATCGCTCTCCTGGGTAGAGACTGATCTGGGCTTTCTGTTGCTTCCAGAAAAAAGTTGGAGCTCTTTCACTCCTACAATCTGCACCTGCTCACCTCCCCAACAGCATCTCCCTCTGGCCCCTTGTGCCGCTTTCTTTACCCCTTGGAGCCGCACTCTCCTATTTTCCATCATTTCCCAATCACATCCAAAACCAACCAAACTCACATCCACCGAGTCAACACCAACTGTTATTATCATACGGCTTCCCAAACACCTCTGCCCTTTGGTCTCTCTCCAGGACCGCAATGCTCCTCATCTATCTGCCACGAGCCTACTCTTTAAGCGCGCGCGCACACACACACACACACACACACACACACACACACACACAGAATGTGATCATTTATCTTGCATTGATTCAATGTTGAAGGGTTTCTCCGGAGTTCCTCTCACTCCTTCAGCAAGGACTTCCTTATGCTCATTGCATTTGATTCAAACTGTAGAAAGAGTTTGACTTTGTATCACCCGGTACTTGGCAAACAATGAATAAATGAGTGAATGTATGAAGGACTATGATTGCAGTGCTATTTCAGTAAAGGGAGACCTGGTAAGCAGCTGATTCTCTCACTCTGGAAGTGAGGTCCCATTTGTCTATAAAGATGATGCAAAGTCCCTAAGAGGGACACCTTGAAATCAGTCTCAGTTGATCTGCTGCTTAGTTACTATATGCCCTGGACATACCATGAGCTTCAGTGAGTGCATCCGGACAATAAATGATTAATGCTGATAACCTGTATTCATCAAAACTATTCAGTGTCTTGAGATCTACAACAGTTATGTAAATATGGACAGCAATCAGTAGGAAAATGACCCATTTAATTGATTGCCAGAGGGGGAAAGAGGATGATAGAAGTGATACTGATGGTACTTTTAAGGTAAAGTGGACATTTTCATGTCTGCCCCTTCCTTTCCTTTCTATAAACAATAGTTGGCCACTTGGCTTGGTGACTTGATTAGTTGCTCGAAACAGAATCCGTTAAAACGGATCTAATACATCCCTACCACCTCTGCTTGAAGCTAAATCTAAGGTTGGGGAGCAGTTGCATCGCTGTCTCCAAAACTTGTGACAGATTATCCAACCAGCAGAGTATGAAAGTTTTACTGTAAAAGTACACTTAAAACATGTTCTTCCCTTGGTCCCAAATAAATCATTACAATGGTGTCTACTAATTGCTAAAAAAGTTATTAGCTGCAAGAGTTTAAAAGGGGAAACAAATTATTTCTATTGAAAATGTCAGGGTAAGAGTTTTTACTACTAAATGGGCAACAGAGCGGTTTGCTCCAAACTTTTGAGGTTACTAAATATGCTGTAAGAAAGGTGGGCAGAGTAAGAGATAGAAGTTGAGATCAGCGTTTGAATATTTCCTGAGTAGTGTCAAGAAGTTGTAGTACTGGCAAAGAATATTGAAAGTACTATGGACTGACAAAAGAACAAGCAAATCTGTCTTGGAAGAAGTACAGACAGAGGGTTCCTTAGAGGCAAGGATGGCAAAACCAGGCCTTACATACTTTAGACAAGTTGTCAGGAGAGACCAGTCCCCGGAGAAGGACATGATGTTTGTTTCAGGAGAGAGGCAGCAAAAAAGAGAAAGGCCCTCAACAAGATGGATTGACACAGTGGCTGCAACAATGGGCTCCAACAAAGAACAATTTTGAGGATGGGACAGTGTTTTATTCTGTTGTGCGAAGGTTCCTATGAGTCAGTACCAACCCAACACCACCTAAGAACAACGGCAACATCAAGCGATTGGGTGCCTATCCTTTCAATACTCTGGCAAGATGAGGCACATCTGGATTCAGGCCTGAAGAGAGGGCTCCTCTCAGCACACCCACTGCCTTAGGTTCTGATAAACGTATGACTACAGTTCTGTGACCTTCACTTGTTCCTTGGCTCTTATCTTCTTTCTTTGTCACTAGCCCTTAGCACTTACTTCTAACTCACCCTTAGCCCTTAGTTCAAACCATAATACAAACTCACTGTCATTGAGCTCATTCGATCTCAGAGTAGAAAGGCTCCCCCTGGAGGTTTCCAAAAGTGTAAATATTGCCAGAGTAGACAACCTCATTTTTCTCCCACAGAACAGTTGTGAGTTTGGACCTCCCACCTTGCAATTAGCAGCCCAGTGCCTAACCCACAACACCACTAGGACGAAACATCCCAAACTCACTGCCATCAAGTCAGTTCTGACTCCTAACTCCTTTGGATTTCAAAGATGTTTAAATCTTTACAGGAGTAGACACTCTTTTCTCCTGAAAAGTGAGTGCTGGGTTCGAATCCCTGACCTTGCACTGAGCGGTTCACTGTATGCCTAGTACACACCAGGGCATCTCAATGACTAATAAGTGAATGGAAGAAAGGTAATTCCAGTGATAACAGAGCAGAGCCTACATCCCAAGATATGTTGGATGGAGAATTAGTGGATCTTGGTGCCTAAACTCTGGTGGGGCAGTGGTTAAGTTCCCAGGTGTGAAAACTAAAAGGCTAAATCCCAAGAGTTGTTCTGTAGGAGAAAGATGGGCCTGTCTGCTCCTTAAAGATTTACAGTCTCAGTAGTGAGTCGGATGAGTTGGATCAGAAGTGACTCAATGGCCGTGCGCTTGGTTTGGTTTATTGAGTTTTTGTACTTGAGAAACAGCAAGGTGAGACTAGGAGTTTCAACCTTGGGTAATCAGTCGATGGGTTACAGAAAAGAAATCAGTAATTGGGCAGGGGAATACAGTGAGCCTGGCTTTGAATAGGTTGACTTAAATAGGTGGAATTTCAAGTGGAGAATTCAAGAAGAAAGATGGAAATGGGGTGGAATTTGAACCAAATTTAGGTCAGAAAGGGAAAAATGGAGATTACTTATATGCCGACATAACAAAGTCATGAGAGTGGCTGAGATGTCTGGATGAAGAATGGAGAAAGAGAAGAGTGCTTACGCGAGACACTAGGGAAAGAAGACAGCTCATGGGTGAGTGAAGAAAATAAACAAACCCACTACCATCGAATGGCTTGCAACTCATAGTTATAATATAGAGTAGAACTGCTTTCCTTGGGATTTCTGAGACAGTAAATCATTATGGGAGCAGACAGCTTTATCTTTTGCCCTCAGCACAGCTAGTGAGTTTGAAGCATTGGCTAGCAAGTGGCTAACAATTCAATGCTTAACCCATTATCCTCTTTTGCCCATGCTTCTCCCACTCTTCTCAGGAACCCCTTAGTGGACAAAGGAGAGCATGAAATACACATTGTGCGTTTACCAAGTCTGATCTTAAGTGTGCACATGTTAGCTAGAAACCAAATGCATTATACATTTCGGTATATAAATTTGTATTTACTAACAATTTCCTCAATACTCTAGAGGAAAGAGTATTGAATTAAAAAGTAAGCTTGGGATAGAAGAGACAACAGAAAATAACATAAATTGGTATGACAATTGGCCAGATCCCATTTTATAAGACATAGAATCAATTCAGTGTTCTAATTGAATAGGCCTCCTAGTTTGAAATAGAAATGTCACATCATCTAGCAATCCCTCTGATGAATATAGATCATAAAGAACTAAGAATCCTAACACAAACAGACACCATACACATCCATGCTCATCACAGCACTGTTCACAATAGCAAGAAGATGGAAACAACCGAAATGCCCAGCAGTAGAAGAATAAAGAAAGTGGTACATCCGTAGAATGGAATACTATGCAGCACTAAAAAGCAAGGACAAAACTCAAACCAAGAATCACCTCATGACAGGGATAGACCCGAGAATATGAAGTTGACCAAAAGTAGCCAACACAAAATGACCAATATTATATGAAATCACTGATATATATATATATATATATATAGAGAGAGAGAGAGACTGATAGATAGATCATATATATATATATATGACTTTCATGCCCCAAAGAACTGTCTTTGGAGACTGTTGATTGAGGGAGGGAAAGGAGGAAACCTAAAGAAATGGGCTAGAGTCCAGGGGTTGGCCAACTGTGACTCATGAGCTATATATGCATATGTAACTGTGAAGTAAATTTTTTCAAAGTTGAAAGGATATTATTCAGATAATGATGATTTCGTTTTCTTGTAAAATCTATTTATGGTTCTAAAATAATTTTTAAATTGCTGTGAGGGACAGGATTTGCTCTTCTGTCTCAAAAGTTTGCCCACCCCTGGACAAGACTGACGACTCGAGTTAGGGTGGGTGAAATGGAAGACAGTAGTCCACAAGAGAAAGAAGCAAAAGCAAGGAGCGGATTAATTAGTAGTTTAAACTGTTGAATAGAAAGTTTAAGATCTGAAATGTAAATCTCCATTTAATTTACAATAAAAATTGTTTTTTTTAAAAAACAGCAGACAGGTAGAGAGAGAAAAAATGTCAGTGTGTTTAGCATGGTTTTGGTGTTTGAAGATAGTGGTGGAGTTAGGTAGAAACCTCTCCAGAGAGCGTCAAGATTCTGCATTCAATTAAAGCTAGAGGATTCAATCGTAGGCTTTCATTATTTGAATTTTCCATTTGCTAGTGTTCTAGGGAAAAAAGGTAAACATATTCTTAAGCTAGAAGATTCTACCATGGTAACTCTATTGTTGACATTCGTATTTTCAAGCTCTGGAGATGAATGGAAGTTCACCTCCAACCCCAGGAAGAGTTCACCGGGTCATGAATAGGGATGTAAAATCCTGGGTTCCTCTCCCAATTTCCCCAGCTATGAAGATGTACTCCACGCCTTTTCATTGAGAACTTTGTGCCTTTAATTGAATAGTCAGTTTTGTTTAAAAGGCCTCTGGCACTCCCACGATCCTTTTGCACAAAGCACTGAGCTCCCGTTCATAAACGGTATCCCACACAGGAGATAAAAGCTAGGACTTTGCACATTCCTACATCTCCTGAGAAAAAGGGGAGCTGCTTGGAAACAAAGCTAGGCAGTGTGCCTTACTAGAAGGAGTATTTGCTGAGACCACAAATGAGTCGAAAAAGGTGAGTCAGGAAATTAGCCACCCACTTTGTTGCTGAGCTTGGCTCTTTTAAAAAATGCATTTAATTATCTCTCTGGCAGGGCTCAATCTTACACACAATGTCCAAAACTCTCTGTCACATTTTCCCTGGAGACAATCTCTTCAAACAGCTATGAATATGCTCATACCAGCTCTGCCCAGACCTTGTTAGGCTTAGGAGGACAACTCAGGCCTGGGGCTGCGCTAAGAAGCAGTGCTTGTTAAGGCAAGCCTTCCCTTGACAGCACAGGAACATTCCAGACCCCACGTGGATTGCAAAGGGAGAAGACTATTTTTTTTTTAAATCAGGAGAGTTGGCTGCTTTTGCATTGGTCATACTTAGTTGTACTTCTCCCACTCCTATCCTGTGTTTCTCATGTCCATTCCTCCCTCTTTCCTATCCGGTTCCTGCTTTCTGCTAGTCCTGCAGAAAATGCTGCCCTTTTCATCACAAATATTTGATTCTTTCAGAAGTGTATACCTCCCCAGGGATACCAGTACTGACCTGTCTGTTATTTGGTGAAAATTGAGTCATGGGATTTTTTTTTCAGTTCCAGGTTTGAAAGCTGTCTAAGGGTCATCATAGCCTTATGTGTTCCACCAGACTCTAGTGAATCACTAAGTCTAGTCTAGTTTGATTTTGTCTCCTGCTCAACACTTCTCTCACGCTATCCTGGACATTCTAAAGTCATCCCTTTCAGGGCAGTGGGAAGTGTTAGCTGGGACCATCTACTTTTCAGGGTCTCAGGTTCGTGGAAGCTGAGGTTCACATGTTGCAACAGTACTTTGAGCTAATTGTCTTCATGTGTCTTTGATTTCCTATGGAGCCCTATTGGCATAGTGGTTACACATTGGGCTGCAATCTGCAAGGTCAGTGGTTCTAAACCACTACGGAAGAAAGATGGGGCTTTCTACTTCTGTAAAAAGTCACAGTCTTGGAAACTCACAGGGGGCAGTTCTACTCTGTCCAAAAGGGTCACCATGAGTTGTCATGGACTCTATGGCAAAGAGTGTGGTTTTGAGAGTCTGATTTCCTTCACTCTTCTTTGCTCCAGGTACAGTAAGAGCAATAGTTGTATCATGTAATGATCCTAGTCACTACTCACTGAAGTAGGATGTAGAACATTTTCTTTGTGGACTATGTTGTGCCAATTGACTGTGATGTCCCTTAAGACTAGAAGTCCATTGACTCATTCCTTTAAAATATTTGATTATGGCCAAGACTTTTTATAACGTTGACCCCTGCATTTTTTACTCTATTTATACACATATAATATAGATACTTTAATATATATCATATACTTTTATATATTCATTAATGTAATTATGGCATACGTAAGTACACATGTTGAAATATCCTGTGCTGAATCTATATATATATATCTTTGGGTATAGTTCCTGTGGTAGTTATATAATCTGTTGTCAATTTGAGACTTAAGAGGGAAGGGGTGGAGTTTAGCCTGTTGCACTAAGAAGATAAATAGCTCACTGGAGACAGGACACACTCACTCACTCCCTGTGAGACATCACTGAGGACGAGCCTGATGGAGCTATGCTGATGCAGCCAGAGCCCTTGCGCTGGAGGAGACATGTGGAGACCCCATCAGTGCTGAGATGCTTCCACCGCCACTGGACAAAACACTTTCCATCCACTGGCCTGTGATCTTCCTGCATTCAGCATCATTGCATGTGTTTCGTGAGTCAGAAGAGGAATTTGTAGATTATTACTGGACATATGGGCTAATATCAGACTCATGGACTTGATCTGGACTGGGCTGGGATGTTTTCTCATTATTCAATTGCTCTTGTATACAAAGCTCTTTCCTATACACATATGGGTGTCTATGAATTTGTTTCTCTAGTCTACCCGCACTAACACAGTTCTATTCTTCTTCCAACACTTGTTCCACTTATATGTCTATCTATGTATCTATTTATATATTATTGTCTTTACTGTTACTACAGAATTTGTATAAAGTAGAATTTACGTCTGTTGTCTTTCACTCTTGTATTATTGCCAATGTCTTCTTTTGCCTTCATCATATTTGCTAACCTCCCCCTGATTGCATGTAGCCTTCCCTTTCCCTTTCAAGTTAATGCTCTAGTTAGTGATTTACTCCATTTTTTCCTCCCACCATATACACATAACTGTTCCCAGGTAAGAGTCTTCGACAACAGAGAAGTACTATGGAATCATTGATTATTTCTGAGAAAACAGTTTCAGCAATTACATAGAAATGGCCTTTAGATGGAAAGAGTGATGAGTCAGTGAATGTAGACTATACTTTGGAGAGAGTGATGGTGAGGGACAGAGAGTGAAACAGCATTAACCTAACAAGACATCAAGTCTTTCTCTTTTAGGCTGAGCAAAATTTGCCAGAGGCCCTGTAGCTAACTACTCCATGCCACTCTAGGAGAAGGATGAGGCTTTCTCCCATAAAAATGTATAGTCTTGGGAAATAGATCTATGGGCATATATTTATAGGTTTAGTATTAAGGTCACAGATGGACATTTGGCCTCCACTCAAGTACTCCCTCAATGCAAGAACACTTTGTTGTATCAAACTGGTATTTCATGATGCTCACCTTCCCAACAGGATCGCTGAAGACAAAGCAGGTGCATAAGCAAATGTGGTGAAGAAAGCTGACGGTGCCCAGCTATAAAAAGATATAGCGCCTGGGGTCTTAAAGGCTTGAAAGTAAACAAGCGGCCATCTATCTGAGAAGCAACAAAGCCCACATGGAAGAAGCACACCAGACTGTGTGATCACAAGGTGTTGAAGGGATCAGGTATCAGGCATCAAAGAACAAAATATCATATCATTGAGAATGAGGAGCAGTGCAGAATGGGGACCCAGAGCCCACTTGTAGACAACTGGACATCCCCTTACAGAAGGGTCGTGGGAGGAGACAAGCCACTCGGGGTGCAGTGTAGCAACGGCGAAACATACAACTTTCCTCTAGTTCTTAAATGCTTCCTTCCTTCACTATCATGATCCCAATTCTACCTTACAAATCCGGCTGGACCAGATGATGTACACTGGTACAGATAGCAACTGGAAACACAGGGAATCCAGGACAGATGAACCCTTCAGGACCAGTGCAGTGGTAAGAGTGGCGATATCGGGAGGGTGGAGGGAAGGTGTGGTAGAATGGAGGAATGGATTACAAGGATCTACATATAACCCCTTCCCTGTGGGACAAACCACAGAAAAGTGGATGAAGGGAGACTTCGGATGTAAGACATGAAAAAATAATATTAATTTATAAATTATCAAGGGTTCATGAGGGAGGGGAGAGCATGGAGGGAAGGGAAAAATGAGGAGCTGATATCAAGGGCTCAAGTAGAAAGCAAATGTTTGGAGAATAATGGCAACAAATGTACAAATATGCTTGACACAATGAATGGATGTATGGATTGTGATAAGAGTTGTATGAGCACCCAATAAAATGATTTTAAAAAGCCCCTTACAGTCTTGGAAATCCGTAGGAGCCATTCTGCTGTCCTGCATGTGGGACAATTGACTCAATGGCAGTGAGAAGAGGTAAAAGAAGCTGCATGAGGGAGCAGGGGACAATGGAAGGGGTAGAAGGAAAGGATCTGTCTTTTCAGTAAAGTGGGATTGTTGAGCACTAAGACCATGTGTGAGTTAAAGGGTAGAAGAGGGTAGAAAACATTCAGAACATCTCTTGTGAGGAACTAATTAAATTTTTCCATGAAAAATGGCTAAGGTCAAATACAGGAGAAATTTCAATCTTCAAAGGAAAAGCCCCCTGACACTGAAACAGAGAGCCCTGATGGCGTAGTCATTACGTATTGGGCTGCCACCACAATGGGAACAGTTCAGAATCAGCAGCTGCCCCATGAAAGGAAGAGGAGGCTTTCTACTCCTGTACAGAGTTACGGTCTTGGAGACCTTCAGGGGCAGTTCTACCCTGTCCTATCAAATCACTATGAGTTGGAATCAATTCGATAGCATCAAGTTTGATTTTGTTTTTTAAACACTAAAATAACAAATTTTTAATAATGTCTCCATTATTTTAAACCTTGTCACTTACCCCTACTAATTGCATCAAAACTAATCTTCTCTCACCTCAAAGGTAGAAACCACACCTGGACATGAAAACACAGATAGATGATGACTTCCTGGCTCCATCATCTAGCTCACGGGTCAGACAATGTTTGAGAAGGAAAAGCCAATCCTGTTCCTCACAACACTTTAAACATTATCTGAGAGCCATAATTATACTTTTAAAACAAATGAAATTACCATTACCTGAATAATATCCTTAAATTTTTTCAGTTTTACTTCAAAGTCACATGTATATACTGACACAGCCACCTCATATGGCTCTCCAGCTGCACTTTGCTGATCTCTTAACTCGCTCCATGCTTTTACTATTAAAAGATGGTCGTGGTTATTTTTTGTTATGCTTTTTTAACTGTGATTTCTGCAACCAGCCACTTTCTTGTGGGTCTTTCAGTAACTTATATATCTTCAGAGTGCTTTAGTGACAGCCACGCATGAAAATCTCTATTAGTAGCTGTCTGACCCATGTTTTCTTGGTATTTTACAAGGAATTTAAATTACAAATTATATTTTAATTTGATAGCACTCAGCAACCTGACCAGATCTGCCTTGGTCAATGGACAACCCCACTTAATAGTGCCCTCCTTGTGTTATGTCTTCATTCAGCCTTTTCAACATGCTGGCACTCCCTAGAGAATGCTCACTAGGGTTCTCTATACAAATCCGTATCTCTGTTACTTGTCACAGGAAGAATCAAAACTGCAGCTGAATCTGTGTCAGGCCTGGTGTCCTTATAAGTGAGATTAATTTCCATCTCAAACAGTGCTTATTGTTAACATGCATTTTCTCTGTCACAGAGAAAACATTCTTCCATAACTTTCATCAATTTCCTGAAACATTATACACAGCAAAATTTTAAGGAGCGAATTTTAATTAAATTTGTGGAATTATTTTGAGCCTAAACCTTCGCAGTAAAGATTCTTGCAGCAGAATCAGTACATGGACTACTTCTGCCAGTAAGATTTGCCAATTATCATCCAAGCAGAACAAGTAGAAAACCTTACCCTTCTAAACTAGGTCAGAGACACAATGCCAGATGTAGAAAACAAATTGTGAGTTTACTTCGTTGAATTCAGTTGAAATTAGAAGAGATAAAAACATCAGGGATGGTATATTATTTTGACGTCTATGTGACATATGATTTTCTTGTTGTCATGAGGGGCTATCGAGCCAGTTTGGACTCATGGCAACCCTCTGTCAACAGAACCTGGTCCCGTGCCGTCCTCACACTGGTTCTTCCAGCTGAGCCCACTCTGGCAGCTGCTGTGTCCGTCGATCGTGGCAAGGGCCTTCCTTTTGACTGCTTCCTTTCCACTTTACCACGCATAATATCTTTGCCCAGGGACTGGTCTCTCCTGTTAATATGTCTAAACTACTAAAGCTGAAATCTTGCCACCTTGCCACCAAGGAGCATTCTGCTTGTACTTCTTCCATTCTAGCAGTTTGTTCTTCTCAAAATGTATGGTACTTTCAAGATTCTTCACCTAGAGCATAGTTCAAATGCATCAATTTTTTTCTTGTCTTCCTTATTCAATGACCAACTTTCACATGCATATGAGTGAAAATACTATGGCTTGGGTCAAGTTTTACTTAGTCCTCAAAGTAACATCCTTGTTTTTCAACACTTTAAAGAGGTCTTATGCAGCAGCTTGACCCAGTATAATGTATTATTTGATCTCTTGACTGCTGCTTCCATGAGTGCTGATTGATGATCCAAGCAAGATGAGATCCTTGACAATGTCAATGTTTTCTCTGTTTATCACGATGTTACCTATTGATGCAATTGGGAGGATTTTGGTCTTCTTTACATTGAGTTGTAATCCATACTGAGGACTGCAGTCCTTGACTTTAATTAGCAAACGTTTCAAGGAAATATTTAGGAAGCAAGGTTGTGTCATCTTCAGATTGCAGGTTCCTTTAATTCTGATGCGATATAATCCATATATCCATATAATCCAATTTCGCTGATGATTTTCTTAGTAAATAGTTTGAACAAATATGCTGAGAGGATACAACCCTGACACACATCTTTCCTGATTTTAAACCATGTGGTAAACCCTTGTTCCATTTGCACAATTGCCTCTTGATCCATGTACAGGTTTCTCCGTATGAGTACACTGAAGTGCTCTGGAATTCCCATTCTTCTCAAGGCCGTCCATAGTTTGTGGTGATCCAGACAGCCAAATGCATTTGCAGAGTTAATGAATCACAAGTAAATATTGTTCTGGTATTCTCTGCTTTCAGTCAAGATTAGTAATGTTATTTCTTATTCCAGGTCTTCTTCTGAATCCTGCCTGAATCTTTGACAGCTCCCTGTCAATATATTGCAGCAACAGCTGTTCGGTGATCTTCAGCAAAATTTTACTTGCCTATGATATCAATGATATTGTTTTATTTGAGCATTCTGGTAAATCACCTCTTCCAGTCAGTTGGACAAGTAGCTGTTTTCCAAATTTCCTGGCATAGACAGGTGAATGATTCCAGGGCTTCATCAGCTTGATGAAACGTTTCAATTGGTATTCCATAAATTCCTGGAACCTTACTTTGACTAATGGTTTCAGTGTAGCTTGGAGTTCTTCCTTCAGTATCATGGGTTCTTATTAATATGCTACCATTTGAAGTGATTAAATATTAAGTAGTGACTAGTTCTTTTTGGTGTTGAGTTAGTGGTGGAGAAAATGTAATACATAAACAATGTGAAGAACATATATGTAAGTACACTACTGCTTGCATACTGTATTTTCTTATTGCTTATCCTAGCCCTCCTTAATCAGGGCTTCTTTTTTATAAAATCATTTTATCCGGGGCTCTCACAGTTCTTATAACATTCCATACATTAATTTTATTAAGCATATTTGTACATATGTTACCATCATTATCTGCAAAACATTTTCTACTTGAGCCCTTGGAAAAACCTCCTCTTTCCCCCACCCTCGTGAATCCTTGATCAATTATATATTGTTACTATAATCAGGGTTTCATAAGACAAATAAGTCCTAGTGCATCAACATCCTTAAAACCTATTTAGAGTGATCCCTCATATATGAATATTTTACCTGAGGTATTAATTATTATTCTTTCATCAGTGTACAGTAGAATTTTCCAGAGGCAGCATAATGTGTGATATCACAACAAATTGACTGCAGAAGTAGATGTGAGAACCCAGCTGTCTTGCATTACATCATACATTAAAAGTATTTGCAAAACTTTTTTTGCTTCCTTTTAATTTTTATTTATTTTTTAAAATTCTTTTTTAAAATCATTTTATTAGGGGCTCATACAACTCTTATCACAATCCATACATACATCAATTGTGTAAAGCACATTTGAACATTCATTGCCCTCATTATTCTCAAAATATTTCTTCTCCACTTAAGCCCCTGGCATTAGGTCCTCATTTTTCCCCTCCCTCCCCGCTCCCCCTTCTCTCATGAGCCTTGATAATTTATAAATTATTATTTTGTCATATTTTGCCCTGTTCAATGTCTCCCTTCACCCATTTTTCTTTTGTCTGTCCCTCAGGAGGGAGGTTACATATAGTTCCTTGTAGTCAGTTCCCTCTTTCCAACCCACTCTCCCTCTACCCTCCCAGTATCGCCACTCACACCACTGGTCCTGAAGAGATCATCTGTCCTGGATTCCCTGTGTTTCCAGTTCCTATCTGTACCAGTGTACATCCTCTGGTCTAGCCAGACCTGCAAGGTAGAATTCGGATCATGATAGTGGGGGCGGTGAGGAAGTATTGAGGAACCAGAGGAAAGTTGTACTTTTCATCATTGCTACATCGCACCCTGACTGGCTCATCTCCTCCCTGCGACTCCTCTGCAAGGGGATCTCCAGTGGCCTACTAATGGGCTTTGGGTCTCCACTCCGCACTCCCCCTATCATTCACTATGGCAAGATTTTTTGTTCTGATGATGCCTTGTACCTGATCCCTTTGACACCTCATGATCGCATAGGCTGGTGTGCTTCTTCCATGTGGGCTTTGTTGCTTCTGAGCTTGATGGCCACTTGTTTACCTTCAAGCCTCTAAGACCCCAGACACTATACTTTTTGATAGCTGGGCACCATCAGCTTTCTTCGCCACATTTGCTTATGCACCCATTTTCCAGTGATCCCTTCGACACCTCGTGATCACACAGGCTGATATGTTCTTTCATGTGGGATTTGTTGCTTCTAAGCTTGATGGCCACTTGTTTACCTTCAAGCCTCTAAGACCCCAGACACTATATCTTTTGATAGCCGGGCACCATTAGCTTTCTTCATCACATTTGCTTATTCACTGCTTTGTCTTCAGCGGTTGTGTCGGGAAGGTGAGCATCATAGAATGCCAATTTAATAGAACAAAGTATTCTTGCATTGAGGGAGTACTTGAGTGGAGGCCCAATGTCCTTCTGCTACCTTAATACTAAACCTATAAATATAGGCACATAGATCTATTTCCCCATCCTCATATAAATATATTTGCATATGTACATGTCTTTATCTAGACCTCTATAAATGCTATTTTCCTCCCAGCTCTTTTTAAAGCATGTCATTCTTCTCTCCAATTTTTTTATGAAAACTAGGTTTATCTTTCATCAAAATATTTATATTGACATGGATTTTTGGAATTAAAAATAAATAATTGAAAGTATTTTCCACTTTCTAATATAGTAAATAGTGAAAGTATAACATGCATAACCCAAAACTTTTTGCATCCTTTCTAATTTTCAAGAGTTGTAAAAGGGCTCTGACACCCCACATGCTCAACTGCCTTAAGGTATTTTCTAATTATCATGAAAGTCCGACACATCTAATATACACATCTAATATACTAGCTATAATATTTGAAAAACATAGAAAATTGGTGCTCAAATCATATTCTGTAGACTTGGAGCTCATTCTAGAAAAGCTTTCTCTCGTGGAGCTCATTCTGAGAAAGGCATTCCGTACACGCTAACCAGGTGACTCTTCTGGAAGACAGGTACAGGATTTCAAATAAGTTTTAAGTGCAGAAATTTACTCTCTCTGCACTATCCTTCTAGCATATTTCTAGCATCTCAGTCTAGAAGCAAAATTCTGTCCTCTATTCTAGTTTTTTTTAATGTAAATATTTTGGAAAGACATTTTCTTCAATATCTGGAAACCTAGTAAAAATACAATCGCCCATCTTTTCCTTGATTTTATATATGTTTACATTTTATTCCAGAATAATAATCTTCCACTTTTGCTTAAATATTAGAAATACAGGCTCTAACAATCATTAGGGATACTCTCTCCCCCCCCAAAAAAGTAATCAGAGTGTCAGGAGGTTTTATACTAAGAAAAGTAAAACAAGAAAGAGACACAAAACTATTAAGGGACAATCAGGAAATATATTTAGTTAGGGAATGTGTTCCGGCCCTCTGTCTGGGCAAGTATAGATAGTGCTTTAAAGTGTTCCCCAAAGGCAGCTACTACAGGATTATTCTAAATTTGATATTAGAAAAGAACATAAGCATTTAACAAAGACCCAATTTTCTCACCAATATGGTTCAATGAGCCATAGTGCAGGTTAATGGGGAATCTTTGCAGTATGCCCAATATCTGAAAGAAGATGACTCTCCCTGTGGTATAAGTATTCCCCAGTCAGGATCATTGTTTAAGCATTTTTCCAATTCTAAATGAAAACTGTAGCCAAGGGTTTGACTACACATGCTAAAATAAATATAAAGAAAAACAGTGTAGCCACAAAGCAGACAAAGTTTGTATAGGTCACCAAGACATCAGCTATGTGTAGGTGAAATTATCACCATGGTCCATTAAATCAATACATTTAAGGAAAGAAACAGATTCCAAAGATAAATGTATTAGTCATGTTCACATGAACTTGAAAATTGAGAAGATTCTAGTCTTCTCTGCTATCAAATAATGGCTCCCCAGATAATGACCATGTAGTGATATATGGCAAAAGGGACTTGCCATTTGGCATAATTACGGTATCAGGATTTAAGATGGAAGAAAATTTTCCTGGGCTTATCAGGTAAGTCCAACCTAAGAGCTAAAGGTGACCTTACTTGTAACAAGTAAAAACACAGGTATATTATTCCAAAACTGAAGAAACTGGAATTTTACAATAGCCTGAGTGAGCATGAAAGTTTAGTCTTCCTAGAACCTCCTGATAAAATCCCAGCTTTTGACCTTGAAATTCATAACAGAGAACTCAGATGAGCCAATCATTAGTTCCGACCTACAGGATTGTGAAGTAACAAATTGATTTCATCTTAAGCAATTACATATATTTTTTAAAAAGTATTTTATTGAGGGCTTGTACAACTCTTATCACAAAGCATACACCCATCCATTGTGTCAAGCACATTTGTACATTATTTGCCCTCATCATTCTCAAAACATTTTCTTTCTATTTGAGCCCTTGGTATCAGCTCCTCATTTTTTCCCATTCCCCACCCTCCCTCACTCCCTCATGAACCCTTGATAATTTATAAACTACTATTTTGTCATGTGTTATATTGTCCAACGTCTCCCTTCACTCACTTTCTTGCTATCCACCCCCAGGGAGGGGGTTATATGTAGATCCTTGTAATCCATTCCCCCTTTCTACCTCACCTTCCCTCTACCCTCCCTATATCACCACTCTCACTGCTGGCCCTGAAGCGTTCACCTGTCCTGGATTCCCTGTGTTTGCAGTTCCTACCTGAACCAGTGCACATCCTCTGGTCTAGCCAGATTTGTAAGGTAGAATTGGGATCATGATAGTGGGGGGGGGGGTAAGAAGGATTCAAGAACTAGAGGAAAGTTGTATGTTTCACCGTTGCTACACTGCACCCCGAGTGACTCGTCTCCTCTCTGAAACCCTTCTGTAAGGGGAAGTCCAGTTGTCTACAGATGGGCTCTGGGTCCCCACTCTGCACTGCTCCTCATTCTCAATGATATGATTTTTTTTGTTCTTTGATGCCTGATACTTGATCCTTTAGACAGCTTGTGATCACACAGTCTGGTGTGCTTCTTCCATGTGGGCTTTGTTGCTTCTCAGATAGATGGCCGCTTGTTTACCTTCAAGCCTTTAAGACCCCAGATGCTATATCTTTTGATAGCCGGGCACCATCAGCTTTCTTCACCACATTTGCTTATGCACCCATTTTGTCTTCAGCGATCCTGTTGGGAAGGTGAGTATCATAGAATGCCAGTTTGATAGAACAAAGTGTTCTTGCATTGAGGGAGTACTTGAGTGGAGGCCCAATGTCCATCTGCAACCTTAATACTAAACCTATAAATATGTGCACATAGATCTATTTCCCCATAATCATATATCAATATATTTATGACTATTTAGGCCTCTATAAATAACATTTGCCTCCTAGTTCTTTCCTCTATTTCCTTTGATTTTCCTCTTGTCCCTCTATTGTGTTCAGTCTTCATTTGGGTTTCAGTAATTCCTCTCGGTTACATTGCCCTTGATCAAGGCCTACCAGGCCTCTTACACCCTCCTCACCACTGATTTTGGATCACTTGTTCTTCCCTTGTCCCTGGGTTTGTCAACACCACTTCCTTCTACCCCACCTCCCCCTCTCTCATGTCCCCCCAAAATCGTCAGTCCTGTTGTTTTCTCCTCCAGATTGTGTATCCAAATTATCCTATCTAGATAGACATGCAGAGATAATAATATGCACAATAACAACACAGAGCAAAACAAAGCAACAAAACAAAACAACAACAAAAAAAACAATGACAAAGAAAAGTCTGTAAATAGTTCAAGGTCTGTTTGTTGACCTTTAGGAGTGTTTTCTGGTCGAGTCTGATGGAGTGCCAAGACTAATTTTGGTACCCCTCCCAGACTTCCTTGCTCTGCTCCCTTTGCTGTTCTGTTGCATGCCCTTAGTGTTTTCCTCAGTGTGATGGGGTCAGATCGGACACAATTCCCACACTGTGTCTCCAGTGTTGTGCCCTGTAGGGCTATGGGGCAGTGAGGGATGTCGTGTCTCGTATTGCTTTAGAGTTCATGAAAGAACTTTATTTTCCAGAATGTTTTCTATCTGGCCAAACTGTTGAGTGTAGTCATTATGATTACCTGGTGTTAAAATGGGAATAACAAAGTCCAATTCAATATTGAAGGTTAGCACAAGGCCAGCCAAAAGTCATAAGCAGACTTATGATAAAAGCAAACAATAGCCATTATTACTTTCCTCTTTGAACTTTTTCATATTTTATACAGTAAACAAGCAGTGTTTGTAGAGTCAGAAAAAAATAAAGAAAAATGTATCAAGGAGATAAAGCTTTGAGGAAAATCTCTTCTTAAAGGCCAGAAGTCTATATATGATGACCCCTCCCCATCCCAGCCCTTCTCAGGTTTTCCTCCCCGGGTCTTCAGACTGGTTGACCCCTTTGGATAATGTGATCGGTGGTTGTAGAACCTTTCATAGTGTTAAGACCGCTCCTCTTTTGTTTTAGAGAAGTTAGTTGGTCTCTCCAGTTTCCTTCTACAACCCTGGCTTCTCTTCCCTGCCCCTCTTCAGCAAACTCATCTATAAAATATAGATGATAGCCCAGAATCCTCCTTAGTTCCCTCCTCATCTCATACTACAAATATGTCTAAATTTATTCCATTCATACTGAATAATCTTTATCCCCAGCCCATTCCACCCCCTTTATCAGCCATAGAATCCCATATCTATTCAATGTCAAGATAGCTCAACCAATAATCATCCTATATGAACAAATATTTATTGAGCACATCAGCATGCCTGGCACTGAGTATCGATGTCTTCTATGCCCCAGTCCACACACAACTACCACCCCCACTTCCCCAGTCTCAGTAAATGTACTTCTCTGCTCTGAGTTACCACTCTCAGGGAGTGGCTTCATCACCTACCTAATAGGTATTTGTTTATGTTAAATGGCTTGTTGTTGTTGTTAAGTGCTGCGGAGTCTGTTTCAACTCATATTGACCCCATGTGCAGTAGGAAAAATCACAGCCTGGTACTGTGCCATCCTCAAAATTAGTCCTATGTTTGAGCTCATTGTTGCAGCTACTGTGCCAAACCATCTTGCCAAGAGTTTTCCTTTTCCCATTGCCTCTCTACTTTACCAAGCACAGTGTCCTGCTCAAACGGCTTCAGAGAAAATAATATTAAGAGGCATTGTACAACTTAACAACAAAAAGATAAATCAAATTTTAAATGAGCAAGTTATTTGAATAGATAATTTTTCTTTTAAAAAAGATACAAATGGTCAGTAAGCACATGAAAATAATTCAGAATTATTTGCTATTAAAAAACAAATAAAAGTAGTTGCCTGTCTTTTGACTCATGATGACTAAAGCCATAAAGAGATACCAAGTACTCCCCCTCTCCCTCAGGATGACTATTATAAGAAAAAAAGGAAAATAGCAAGCACTGACAAAGAACTGATGGGATTGAGACAGTTGTGTATTGGTGCTGAGAATGCAAAATAGTTTATTTGCTATAGAAAATGGTTTGGTAGTTGTTCAAAAAGTTAAACATAGAATTACTATAAACTCATTGCCACTGAGTCAATGCCAACTCATAACAACTGTATAGGGCTGGACAAAACGGCTTCTCTGAGTTTCTGAGATTGTTTTTCCTTACAGGAGTATAAAGTCCCATATTTCTCCCAAGAAATGGTTTCAAACTGTTGACCATGTGTAGTGCAGCCCAGCTCATAACCAGTACAACACCAGGATTCCAGAATTACCATATGACCCAGCAATTTCACTTTTAGATACATCCAAAAGAATTCAGCAAAAGGACTAAAATAGGTATATGTACAACAACATTATCTGCAGCATTGTTCACAATACCAAAAGGTGAAACCAGACCAAGTGTTTACCAACAGATGGATGGATAAACAAAATGTGCCAAGGGCACACAATTGAATGCTACTCAGTCATAAGGAGAAATGAAGTCTTGATGCATTCTATATTATGGGTAAGCTTGGAAAACATTATTGTGAGTGAAATAAGGCAAAAACATAGAACAAATATGGAATGGCCTCAGTTACATGAAATATCTAGAAGAGGCAAAAACATAGAAATGTATATTAGTGTTTACCAGGGGCTGGAAAGAGGAAGAAATGAGCAACTATTGCTTAAGCCTTAAGTGGAACTGGATTTCTGTTGAGGATGATAAAATATTTGGAATGGGATAGTGGTGATGATTTTACATAAGTGCAATGAATGCCCCTGAATTAAACACTCAAAGACAATTAAAAATAATGTGCTATATATGAGGGAAAGCTTATGGAGAAGGGGAATTAAAAGATAATGAAATTCTTCCACACCCTTTTCTAAGCTCCCTCATATATTTTGGCACAATAAAATAAACACAAGTCAGCCTCTGCAGTTCCGTAGCTTACAAGGTTACCCAAGGACAGAAAAAGAACCCCGTTCCAACAATACTATATTACAGCAGATGCTTCAGCATGAACTGGCTTTGCCATTTTTGAAAGCTTAGCCCTCAGCATTGCTCCTTCTGCAGAGGAAACTAATGTAAGAATACATTAGTTCACTTGCAGATAAATGCAGTTTCTTATTCAAAAGCAGGAATTAAAAAATAATCATCTTCCCTCTGCCAACTCCCCAAAGTAGCGTGCAAGTATTTGAACTTTGAATTGGTCCTTTTGGATCAAAAATAAGTGTCACTTACTGGTGATGTTTGTTAAAGCCATGTGTCAGCAGTACCTTCCATTGTCCTTGGCGAATAGTAGGCAATTAAGTCGTGTTAAAGAAAGAATTTATGAAACTCTAGAGGTTAATGCTATGCAGTTAGCTGCTTGAGGATCTGAAAGAGTTTGTTAAGAAGAGTTTGTTCAAAACAAGTTGAACAACTTATGTCTCTTACCTGTAGTCATCAGGTAAAAGACGAATCCTTCTCTTGTCCTCGCTGTGTGACTAAAGGATGAAAGCCTCTTGTCAAGGAACAGAATGGTTCCTCCCAAGCGAACAAAAAGATCACAGCTAGGACCCAATAATTCATGTTGGGGGCTCTTCCGTGCTAGGCACCTCATTCTTAGAGAGGCATGCACGTTACCTGTCAGTTTGTCTGCCTTTGCACAATCCTGAGAGTGAGTGCCTCCTTAATTATTGTGCCTCCGTCCCCACTCTCTAGTCCCCGTGTGGGTTTTGTCCTCAGTCAGTCTCAGGGAGGCCTCAAAGAATCCTGCTAGTTCCATGAAAAGGTAATTCAGAGAAATGCTACTGAAGAAATTCCTGATTCCTATTTGCATGATGTACAGCATCTCCTTTAATACATAAGTGCGATGTGTGAGCTGGACACTGACTTTCAAAACTTCTGTTCTACAAGTTTGTCTTTTGAGTGCTGCTGAGAATGAACTGCCTTCATTTAAACAGAGCCATTCTGTTCCCCAAAGCAGCAAACCAGAGAGTTCTGTCATCCACAGCTGCTTCCCAGCTGTCCACAGAGCTGCTGAATCCCTTCAAGTGGTTTTCCAGTGTGAATTGAGATCCCTTCCTCAAAACATCTGGAGTCTTGTTTTATCCACTTTCAGTATCATGAAGCATTTAAAAAACAATCTTTTTATTGGGGGATCATACAACTCTTATCACAATCCATACATCCATCCATTGTCTCAAGTACATGTGTATATATGTTGCCATCATAATTTTCAAAGCATTTTCTTTCTACTTGAGCCCTTGGTATCAGCTCCTCATTTTCCCCCTCCCTCCCCCTCTCTCTGTCCCTCGTGAACTCTTGATGATTTATAAATTAATATTATTATTTCATGTCCTGCACTGCTCAATGTCTCCCTTTACCCCCTTGTCTGCCATCCATCCTCCTGGGAGGGGGTTATAGGTAGGTCTTTGCCATCAGTTCTCCCTTTCTCCCCCCACCTTCCCCTTCCCCTCCTGGTATGGCTACTCTCAATATTGGTCCCAAGGAGTTTATCTGTGTTTCCAGCTCTTATCTGTACTCATGTACATGCTCTGGTCTAGCCAGTTTTGTAAGGTATTTACATATGTAAGATATTTACATATCTACATGACTGTATTTAGATCTCTATAAATGCCCTTTGTCTCTTAGTTCTTTCTTCTATTTCCTTTGACTTTCCTCTTGTCCACTATCATGTTCAGCCTTCATTTGGGTTTTAGTCATTCCTCTCAGTTACATTACCCTTGATCAAACCCTACCAGACCTCCTACACCCTCTTTGCCATCAATTTGCAGTCACTTGTTCCCTTGTCCCTGGGTTTGTTAACACCACTTCCTTTCCCCTGCCTCCCCCTCTCCCATGTCCCCCCGGAACTGTCGACCTGTTGTTCTCTCTTCTGGCTGGTTTATCCCGCCTATCCCATGAAGGTAGACATGCAGCATCAATGATATGCACATACACAAGACTGAGTACACCAAAGCAACAATAGAAAATAAAACAATAGCTGCAACAACAACAAAAAGGCAATGGCACCAAAAGAAAAGCTTATAAATAGTTCAAGGTCTATTTGTTGTCCTTTACGAGTGTTTTCCAGTCGAGTCTGATGGGGCGCCATGCCTTAGCCCCACGGTCTATCTTTGGTGTTCCCTGGGGACTTCATTGCTCTGCAACCCTTGCTGCTCTGTTGCACACCCCCAGTGTCTCACCTCGGTGTGGTGGGGTCAGGGTGGGCACAATTTCCGCCATGTGTCTCCAGTGTTGGTCCCCGAGGTGCTATGGGTCAGTGAAGAACGTCGTATCTCGTGTTTGGGCCGGCCCTGTGGTCCTCTCTGTGCATTGGCTGCTCTGAGCAGAAATATTGTCCCCAGGGCTTGGTGGGCTAGGACGTGCTTCACTGTTTTTTGCCTCCCCCCTTGTGTGCTCTGATCAGCACATCCCTCTCCTTGAGCCATAACCCTGAAGCAGTTTTATAGTCATTTATTGTATAGTTTTTATAGTCCTCTATATAAACTCTATATAGCCCTCTTCAGTATCTTGAAGCATTTATATAGTCCTCTATTATCATCACCATTTGTGCTCTGTATCTGTTACCAGACTTCCAATTTGTGAAGGAAGATCTTTGTACTAAAGTGGCCTCTCTGTCCCAAAGCTGAAGTGACTGGGAGCTCAGCTCAGGCCTAGAGACAGACCCATCAGCTTACACATCCCAGCTGTGATTCAAAGAAACTTGGTGATCCTGAGCCAGTTACTTAACCTCTACGAACTTCAAAGTTCCTCTTTAGTAAAAGGGAGTTGAAAATATCCGCTTCATCATTGGTTTGGGGGAAAAGATGAGCAGGGATAATTAACTTAACAAAAGTTCGTGTCATACTGTAAATGCTCAACTAATACTAGTTACTATTACTGCTATTATTCACAGCATCAAAACTATGAGTAGGATTTGCTCACTCTAAAATAGAATCACCTTTTTGTTTTCTTTTGGACACTCCAAAATTAGGTCAGGAGGAGGAGATCGATATTGTCCAGCAGGTGAGTTATGAAAACTCTTCTCTATCTCCTTTCCTTCCCCAGAAACTGCTTGTCAAACTTCTGAGTTTGAAAAGAACACACAATTCCTGTGCTATGTGAATTTGCTTTCTCTTCGTGGTCTCCGGGTTCTCATCTGAAAGTAAGAACAGGACTTTTAAGATCCATCCAAATCCAAAATATCATGGCTCTGAGGCCAGCTTCTTGCTGCCCACTCCAGAAAGGGAATGTGTGTATTCTTCTAATTATATTGATGGACTGGGCTGCGGTGTTTGCCTTGAGAGTATTCTATGAAGGGTTTCAGAGGAGCAAGCACCGTGGGCACCACAGTCTCAAGGATAAGCGATCCTGAATTCGACTCTTCTCTGCATGTGTCAGAGGAGAGTTTCTGTGGTAGTTACATAATCTGATATCAACTTGTGAACAGGTGGAATCTAGCCTGTCAAACAGGTCACAACTTGATGACCTCATTTGGAGCTGCCACAGAGAAAAATAGCTCACTGGAGGCTAGATACACTTACTCCTTGCGAGACATTACTGAGGATGGGCCCGATGGAGCCGTGCTGATGCAGCCAGAGCCCTGGTGCTGAAGGAGCCATCTGGAGACCCCTATCAGTGCTGAGATGCTTCCACTGCCACTGGATTCACAAGACTTTCCACCCACTGGCCTGTGATCTTCCTGTATTTGGCATCCTTGCATGTGTTTCGTGAGTCTGAAGAGGAATTTATAGGTTGATATCAGACATAAGGGCTAATATCAGACTTATGGACTTGACCTGGACTGGGCTGGGATGTTTTCTCCATATTGTTACTCTTGTATATAAAGCTATATCAGTGGTTCTCAACCTTCCTAATGTCACAACCCTTTAATACAGTTCCTCATGTTGTGGTGACCCCCAACCATAAAATTATTTTTGTTGCTACTTCATAACTGTAATTTTGCTACTGTTATGAATCGGGTGACCCCTGTGAAAGGGTCATTTGACCCCCAAAGGGGTTGCGACCCATAGGCTGAGAACTGCTGCTCTGTCTTATACAGATATGAGTGTCTATGCATTTGTTTCTCTAGTGAACCCAGGCTAACACAGTTGCCTTAATAGCAAGTACACCTACCCTTGCTTGGACCTCTGGCTTCTAAGTTTCTCAAGGAAAGACTCTCAAAAGGTGTCTGAGTTTGGGAAGGTCATGTCGTCTAAGCCCCTGGATGCAAACAGAAAACCGGAATGAAAGGAACATTGTTGTTGATGTTGGTTGCCATTCAGTTGGCTTCACCAATGGCAACACCAATCAAAACAAAATAGAATAGTGCCCCGGCCTGTGCCAATTCCATAATCAGTTATGAATTGGATGATTGTGGTCTATAGGTTTTCATTGACTAAGTTTTCAGATTTTCCTTCCTAATCAGTCTTAGTTAGAAGCTCGGCTGGAACCTGTTCAGCATCATCGCAACATGCAAGTCTCCAATGACAGACAGGTGGTAGCTGAGAATGGCATTTCCTATCTAGAAATGGAGATGAAATGGCAGGCAAGAATTCTGCACATGAACTAACATCTCCCTCCTATGAGGACATTAGGAAGGAAATGTGGTTCACGGTTCCTCCAGCTCAGTGCTTCTCCACCTTCCTAATGCTGTGACCCTTTAATACAGTTCCTTATGTTGTGGTGACCCCCAACCACAAAATTATTTTTGTTGCTACTTCATAACCATAATTTTGCTACTGTTATGAATCATAATGTAAACATCTGATATGCAGGATGTATTTTCATTGTTACAAATTGAACATAATGAAACATAATTAAAGCATAGTGATTAATCACAAAACAATATGTAATTATATACTATATTGTGAAATCTTTATGTGTTTTCCAATGGTCTTAGGCCACCCCTGTGAAAGGGGTTTAGAACCATTGCTCCAGCTGATATGTCATCTTCTCGCACCAGGTAAAATATTAACTTGAAGTGGGGGAGGCTTTCAGCCTTCCCAAACCCTCTCCCCATCAGAGAGGTACCTCAAGTCATCTGCTGTTCTTTCATAGCTGCTTCGGTTACCTCTCTCTGTCTTGTGTTTGAAATGCACTGCCAGTTGTGCCAGCTACATCGCTCTTTAGCCTGGGAGTGTCTTGCGGGCAGGATCTGTGCCTGCTTGAACACACCGCTCCCTTGCTTATGTCTATAGTGCCAAGGATATAGCAGATACTGACAATTGGTTTGTTAAATGAAATCAATTTTTAAAAAATGAAAGCTTGACTATTGGGTTTCATTTTCACCCAAAACTTGATTGGCATGCTGCTGTCTTTTTTGTGAACAACAGCTATGTGATGTAGTACAAGAATACTGGACATGCGGCCACTGTGTCTTACTTGCCTTGTAAACATAAGGACTCCACGTACCTATTCTGAACCTCAGTTTCTTACAGTGGAGATGATTAACTGGCCGTGGTGAGAATTATAGTGGATAGTATTATATGTGGGCTTCCATTGTCAGGGGTTGATATTCTTGGATGGTATTTTTTTAAATCATTTTATTAGGGGCTCATATAACTCTTATCACAATCCATACACACATCAATTGTGTAAAGCGCATTTATACATTCATTGCCCTCATCATTCTCAAAACATTTCCTCTCCACTTAAACCCCCGGCATTAGGTCCTCATTTTTCCCCTCCCTCCCCGCTCCCCCCTTCCTCATGAGCCCTTGATAATTTATAAATTGTTATTTTGTCATATCTTGCCCTGTCCGACATCTCCCTTCACCCACTTTTCTGTTGTCTGTCCCCCAGGGAGGAGGTTACATATAGATCCTTGTAATCGGTTCCCTCTTTCCAACCCACTCTCCCTCTACCCTCCCTGTTTCGCCACTCACACCACTGGTCCTGTAGGGCTCACCTGTGGACGGTATTTTTCACAGGTAGAAAAGTTCAGACGAAGCTTTCAGTTTGCCACCAATCAGTGGGCTTGGGCTTCAGTACATATTGACTCAAGTGCAATGGCTGCTTTGCTGATGAGAATAGTATTGCTGATTTTAGAGTACTTTCAAGTTAGTTGAAGAGCCTTGTGGTGTGGTGGTTACTGCTAACTGCAAGGTCAGTAGTTTGAAACCACCAGCTGCTCCATGGGAGAAAGAAGAGGTTTTCTATTCCTATAAAGAGTTACAGTCTGGGAAACTTACAGGGGCAATTTTACTCTTTCCTCTGGGGTTGCTGTGAGTTAGAATCGACTAGATGGCAGGAGTGTCTTCTTTCTTTCTTTCTTTTTCCAAGTTAGGTCAACTCAGTAAAATATTTCCACTCCTTAGATGCTGGTGCCTTCCAAAACAAAGTCTGTTAACCCAGAGACACTCAAGTCCTGATTTCAGGATCGATCTTCCATTGCTGTTGCATGGAATCTTGAGAAAATTTTAAAGTTCTCTAGCCTCTGTTATTTTATCTAAGAAATGGGTTTCTTCTACCCAAGAAAACTGAAAATAACTGTAATAATATGTGTGAAAGCTACCTAAGTTTCTTGAAAGAGATGAACACTATAAATCCAAGCTGCTGTTGTTATTTCTGAATAAATTTGCTCAAGAATGGAATTCAGATTTATATGGTGGCATTTTATAGACATGAATTTATGTAGAGGTTTTGAACTGACGCGACACCAGCGTGCTTAGACACACTGCACAGACACAGAGACTAGAATTGGGTCCTGTTAAATGATATGATATGCAGATTTGAAAATGGAAATAGAAAAACAGGTGGTCTTTCTGCTGGCTTTAAATGCCTACTGCCTTCAGTGAGAAATATGCTAGACTAACAACCTCTGCCTTCCTCGGAAGTGTTTCTTCCCTCTCCCCACACCAAATTCAATGCGAGCTTATGAGAAAAAACCTGAATATTCCCTCATGGCTTCCCTTCTCCCACATTAATACCAATACAACATTCCTCTACCAAGGTAGATACTAAAAGTAGAGTCACCCACGTTTCTCTATAGAATCTACAGATTCAGGGATGTATATGAACCTTATACAGAATGTGGGCAGGTTTTTTCCCCCTTCACAATATAGATATATAACCACCTCTAGCTCGTTCTATGCTGCTTATTAGATATTAAATAAAAACTGCCATTGTTCTCTAAGCCAGCCTGGTGCTAAGGGAACTGCTTTAAATTACATCTCATTTTTCCTCTGGAAATAGAAAGTTATTCCATTTTCTCTTGAATTTCTGTGCAGAATATTGACAATACCAGTGATGAGAGACCACAAACTTAGTATATTCTGAAACTCTGAGATGAAGCAGTGTAGAGGGCCAGAAGAAGAACCATCTACATGATTTTTAAAAGACCCAATCTGGACAAAAGACATAAACAAAGACCGCAAGTGAATAGTGAAACACAGCAGTGAACAGCGAGCGGGTTGAAAGGGGCTCAAGGACAATAAAGACATAGTAGTCGTTATTTCTCCCATCTTACAAAAAATGGATGATTTTAACCCAAACCTTGCATGGCAGATGAAATAAGTGAAAAGAGAGACAGCCCAATTAAGTTACCCTTAGAAGAAGTTTTTCTCTGCTTTTAATTATGGGTTCTTGGGTCTGTTAACCAGCCATATTCCTCGGGCCTGAGTTGGGTACAAATAACAGAGTTGGATTCAGCAAAATGTCCTTTTTAATTAAAAAGAATTTAATTAAAATATTTTTATGCACATGACCAATCACCATTATTTATGCAGACGTTCCCTTTTGCTTCTTTGGAAAGGTTTTATTTTTTATTTTTTTTAATAGGCTGTGCTTCTGTCAGAACTACTGTGAAATGAGAAGCACTATGACTAGTAGCTAATACCTATTTTTATCGAAACGGCTCTGCAGTTCAAACATCACCCGTGCAGCTTGTAACCATAGTAACCCCAAAGAGAAAGGGTCTTCAGATTTTCAACACGGTGGGTAGTTCATGTGCTTCTGGAATACTTACACGGGAGCAGAAACACTTTAAGGATAAATGATTGTTTTCTTTTTCCTTCCTCACTATTTAAATGCTAAAAAAAAGAGTGATTTGCACGGATGGTGTATAAAAATGCCTCTCACTCTGTGGAGCTCGTATTTCTTTAAAGCGTTAATAATAAAAAAAAACAGGCGAAGACTCAGAACTGCACATTTCTCCACTGCTGCTCTCCGACTGTGCCGAGGAGACACTGCCAACCTTTGAGGGATGGGTTTACACAAGGACCGCCCACCCCGCCCCTGGGCAGCCCTGCAGAATGGGGAGCCATACTGTGTCTGCGCACTCAATTAGAGGATGGTTCTGGTGACCGCGATTGTGGACATACATTACGCAGGATTAACCGCGGGCTCAGGATGACTCAGGCTATGGACTGGCAGCCAAATTATGGGGAGTACAGAAAAAGTGCCTTTAATTAAAGCAGTGGTGCAACTGGATAGAAAAGCAGATAGATACAAACCCAAACATAGATCTGAATTTGACTTTATAATTTGTGGTTGGGGTGGGATGGGACAGAGAGGAAGGGTGAGCAGGGAATCAAAAGCTAGAGCTCACGCTTAATTATTCCAGTGGAGGAACTATGATGTATATAATCCCACACAGGCTGCTGTACAAACCCTTGTACTAGATTTTGTAATGTCTGCGCAGCTCTGGAAATCCTTTGAATTTTGAATATTTAAATTTACAATAAACATAACAAAAAGTAGAAAATATGTGTGAAGGTAAATGTACTTTGGTTATATTCTCATTTTAATCTCTTTCCACTGGGGATTTACATGGATGTGGACGCATGAAGAGTAAAATGTCATGAGGAAAATTTTTTCCCATAGCCACTAAAAGAGAGAATGGCTAGGTTCAACAATGTATAAGAACATTATGAAAGTGTGTAAAAATCCAATAAAATAACTCACAAAATTAACTTTAGTAATAACTTATTTTAAAATGCTTACTGACCAACAAGAGAGTTTCTATACAGCGTTTCGTTTGATTTTACAACAGCCCTGTGAAGAAATGAGAGGTATTTTTCCTGCAGTATTATTTTGAGGTGGAGACAAGTTCAGATGAGTTAAAGGATTCCCTCAACATGCGTTGCTTTGCTCAGAACGCTACTCTCATTTTAAGGAATAAACACTGGTCTTTGAGTCATTTCTACATCGCAGAGAGTCTACAGGGCACACAGCTGCATGGTAGGTTCCAATACTGCAACATTTTTTTAATAAACTGTACATCTTTCTCCTTTACAGAACAGTCTGCCCACTGCTGTCACATTGCTTCCGAGTCATAGTGACTCTGGGGGTTTTCAGAGACTATGAATCGTTATGGGAGCAGACAGGTTCAACTTTCTCCTGCAGACCAGCTTATGGTTATCAATCCAACGTTTACCTGCAGGGTTGCTAAGTTCCTACGGAGAGGAACCAGTAAATCCAAACTCGCTGCCATCAAGTTGATGCTGATCAAGGAGACCCTGCAGGACCGGGTAAAACCGCCCTTTGAGAGTCCAAGGTTCATAGGTACTGAAAGCCAGTCTTTCTACCAGAGAGAGGCTGGTGGTTTCAAATTGCCAACCTTGTGGATCTCAGCCCAGCTGTAACCACTGGACCAGGGCTCCTTACAGAGAGGCAGGTGGGTTCAAACAGCTGACTATTAGCAGTCACGTCCTTAATCATTGTGTCACAAGGGCTCTTTACCTTAACGGATATTCAAAGCCAAACTCAAGGCCATTGAGTCTGACACACAGCAACTCTATAGGAAAGAGTAGACTGTCCTTGTGGGTTTCCAGGATTGTAAATCCTTTGTTAAAAATAATTTTATTGGGCACTCATACAACTCTTATCACAATGCATACATACATCCATTGTGTCAAGCACATTTGTACATTTGTTGCCATCATCACTTTCAAAACATTTTCTTTCTACTTGAGCCTTTGGTATCAGCTCCTCATTTTCCCCTCCCCACCCTCCCTCACTCCCTCATGAACCTTTGATAATTTAGAAATTATTATTATTATTTCATGTCTTACACTGACCAATGTCTCCCTTCTCCCACTTTTCTGTTGTCCATCCCTCTGGGAAGAGGTTATATATAGATCATTATGATTGGTTCCCCCTACTTCCCCCCACCTTACCCTTACCCTTCTGGTATCCCTACTCTCATTTTTGGTCCTGACAGGTTTATCTGTCCTGGATGCCCTGTGTTTCCAACTCTTATCTGTACTCATGTACACACTCTGGTCTAGCCAGATTTGTAAGGTAAAATTGGGATCATGATAGCGGTGGGAGGAAGCATTAAAGAACTAGAGGATAGTTGCATGTTTCATCGGTGCTACCCTGCACCCTGACTGGTTCATCTCTTCCTTGTGACCTTTCTGTAAGGGGATGTCCAATTGTCTGCAGACGGGCTCTGGGTCTCCACTCTGCACTCCCCCTCATTCCCATTGATGTGATTTTTTGTTCTGGGTCTTTGGTGCCTGATACCTGATCCCATCGACACCTCATGATCACACAGGCTGGTGTGCTTCTTCCATGTGGGTGTTGTTGCTTCTCAGCTAGATGACCACTTGTTTTTATTCAAGCCTTTAAGACCCCAGACACTATATCTTTTGATAGCCGGGCACCATCAACTTTCTTCACCACATTTGCTATGCACCCATTTTGCCTTCAGCGATTGTGTCAGGAAGGTGGGCATCATGGAATGCCAGGTTATTAGAACAAAGTGTTCTTCCTTTGAAGGAATACTTGAGTAGAGGCCCAATGTCCATCTGCTACCTTGATATATAAATATATGTACATAGATGTATTTCCCTATTGTTATATATAAATGTATTTTCATATGTATATGCCTGAATTTAGACCTCAATATATACCGTTTGCCTCCTAGTTCCTTCCTCTATTTCCTTTTACTTTTCTCTTGTTCCACTACCGTGTTCGGCCTTCATTTGGGTTTCAGTAATTTCTCTTGGTTACATTTCCCTTGATCAAGCCCTACCAGGCATCCTATACTCTCCTTGCCATCGATTTTAGATCATTTGTTATTCCCTTTTCCCTGGGTTTGTTAACACCCACTTTCTTTCCCCACCTCCCCTCTCCCATGTCCTCCCAGAACCATTGTTCCTGTTGTTTTCTCCTCAAGATTGTTTATCCCACCTATCTTATCTAGACAGAAATGCAGAGACAATAATAAGCACAAGAACAAGGCAGAGCCAAAAAAAAAAGAAAGAAAGAAAACCAAATAACAACAACAAATCAACGTCAAAAAAAGAGAAAAGCCTATAAATAGTTTGTCTGCTTGTTGACCTTGATGCATGTTTTCCGATCAAGTCTGATGGGGTCCCATACCCCGGCCCCAAAGTCTATTTTTGGTATTCCCCTGGGATTTCATTGCTTTGCTCACCTTGCTGCTCTGTTGCATGTACTTAGTATTTCCCCCCAGTGTGGTGGGGTCAGATCAGGCACAATTTCTGCACTGTGCTCCAGTGTTGTCCCTCATAGCGCTATTGGTCAGTGAGGGACGTCTTATCTCATGGTGGGGCTGGCCCTAGGGTCCTCTCTGTGCATTGGGTGATCTGAGCAGGGATATTGTCTTTGGGGTTTGGTAGGCCAGGATGTGTTCCTCTCTCTCTTTCTCTCTTTGTTTGCTCATGTGTGCTCTCATCAGATGCCCCCCTCTCCCTGAGCGGTAGCTTCAGTGCCTTCACCTTTCTCCAGTGGAGTGGCTAGTGGTTTCCTAACTGCAGACTTGGGGTTAGCAGCCCAATGCATGGCCAACTACACCAGCAGAGTGCCTAATAGACGCTGACAATGTCTACAATTATATGGCCATCAGAAGTCCTGATTCCAACCATATTTTTAGGTAACTCTCCTACCATAGGAGCCCTGGTGGCTGTGTGGTTAAGCACTAGGCTGCTGTGAAAGTTAGGCTATTGTGTCAACATGGCACCTGTAAGAAGATAGGGTGTACTTTAGCTTATCTATCAGGTTGCAGCTTAATGACCTCCTTTGGAGGTGCAACTAAAATAAAAGGCTCTCTTGAGATGGGCCCCTCTCTCTTTGCCTTTTCCTTCATGCTGGCAAGCAACTCTGAGACCTGACAGAGCCCTGCGATGAACTGTCATTAGATCTACACAAGGTTTCACGCACCGATCTTCCTGTATGCTGTATCCTTGCCTGTGGCTGCACGAGTCTGAAGAGGGACTTGAGGACTACTAAAGACATTTTGGACTTGAGTTGGTCTGGGCTAGGATGTTTTCCTGATATACAATTACTTCTTGATATAAAAAGTTCTTTCTTGCACATGAGTGTTTCTGGATTTGCTTCTCTAGTCAACCCAGTCTAAAACATATGCTAACTGCAAGGTCAGCTATTAGAGACCCTGAGCCACTCCTGGGGAGAAAGATGAGGTTTTCTGCACCTGTAAAGAGTTACAGTCAGGGAAACCCCCTGGGGCAGCTGTACACTGTCCTGTAGGGTCACTCTCAGCCAGAATCAACTCTCTGGCAGGGCGTTTGGTTTTTGGTTTTCTTCTGCCACATCACAGTGGCAGTTTTATCTAAGATTAAAAGTGTATGAACCATTCCATTTATGTAGAGAATTTCTCAGGCACTCTCTTTGATGCTTCAGCCCGCATCACACTTTTCCCTGAGAATAAATTTCACCAGAACACAGTGACTCCTAACTATGGTCGCTAGTTGTAGGTGAGGGTGGCATTTGGGAGTAAGGTCATTACTCTCAGCGTCAAAATTCTCAGGTTCTCTCATAGTAATTGCTACACTTGGGCAGGCACCTGGATGGAGAAATGGCCAGTTTTTACAGTTTATATTCTCTGAGGAAGGAATGCACATCTCCATTATAATTAAGCTAAAAAGTCAGAGGCGTCACCCTTGAAATTACACACATGTCCTGAAAGTGCACAAACTGGTGTTATATTCACTTCAGCCCCCAAATAATTCACTATGGGGCCTATTTCATTCTATAATTCACCACCTTCCCAGAAAGACAAATGCTTCTCTCATCAGTGCATATACTCTTCAGGTCTTTGGAGTAGCATCACCCAGAAGTGTGTAAGAAAAGCAAATTCATGAACCTTACCCTCAACCTACTGAGTCAGAATCTTTGGTACCCAGTAATCTGCATTTAAGAAGCGTCCACTTGAATTTTGAGTACATGCATACTCAAGTTACACAATCACTAACAAACAGTAGGAAGTGACCTTAGCAACCGCCCATATATTCCTCCAGGAATATATGAAGACACTATTACCTAGAAAGGTTATGTGGTCAGTCCAAATATTCTCTGCAAGTTAATAACAAGAACTGCAGGCCTCCTAATTTCCAGTAATAAAAATAACAGTGTGGTATGACTGACACTTGTCAAGTAGAGAATGGTTGGGTTTAACAGTAACCAATCAGAGATTTGGACTTTGTATTTATATTCCTCTTGGCTTCTGATTTCATATATGAATGATCACCCATGCATTTACTTTAGGCTCCAGACAGGATAATTCCAGAGTGAATTTTCTAAATTTAATTAACACGAGTCAGTAGTCTCCTTCTAAAACCAACATCTAGCATTCAGGGCTCCATCACACACTTAGAATTCCGAGCACACTTCGGGAAGCAAGTCAAGATGTGTGACTTACATGCAATTGGCAAACGCACTGCATTTGTTTTTAACTTCATGGCATGCACAGTGTTATATTGAGCTTAAAGATTGTCATTTCAAGTGTTCTTATTACACTTTATAGTAATTCACGGACATGATATAAAGCTCGATTAATGTCCTCATTTTATAAAATTCTAGAGCTTTTTTTCGTTACATACAGAAATGCTCCCAATTAGTGCATACATAATATCTACTCTGAATCCTTAATGTGAATAGCCCTTTTTTTCTTTTCCTTTTTGGCACGTCTCTCTTGTTTCCATGGCACCCTTTACTTCACTCATATTGTTCATCTCTCCAAATAACCCATCTTTACAATGAATATATGCCCGATAACATCCCTTTACAAATACATAATTACACACACACAACAGATGGTAAAGCATCAGTTTGAACTGGAAAACAAAGGACAAATATAAAATTTTCTAGAGTGAGAATTGTATTTTTAAAGTATTTACCTGAAAACTAGTCACAAGACTCCATTTACCCTCTCACTGACTTTAAGGATTCCAAAGGATTTGACTGCAGTCTAGAGGTTAAGTCATCAGTCCAAATCTTTTCAGATTTGTGGAAAGAGTTCTCTCCCTACTTCCTGGTTGCTAATCTCACACTTTCTTATGGGAACTTTACTTCATCTCAAGTCTGTGGAAAAGGATGTCTACTAGACCATCAGAGATCTTTGAATGAGACTTTGGGATTTGGAATTACAGTGGGATGCCTTTTGACTCTCATTTGAGATTTCTAATAGGCAGAAGACTGTAACTGTCCAAGGTGCTCTGATGGTGGTTTATTATCAATCAAATACAAAATTTCCTTTTCCTCTTACCTGATCTCTTCCTCCAATATATAGGAGCTAGATGAGGCACCTGGTAAGGGATAGGCAAGGGATATGAGAAGTTGGAGAGACTTCAATCTGTTCTCAGAGACAGGATAGGGAAGGTAGAGCAATGCTTTAAGTTAATTGAAAATTTGCTTTATAACATGGGATTGGACATCTTCCTTTCTGAGTAGACATTTCAATTGCAGCTAATAACCAACCGTTTTTATCTAACTTGTGCAAAAGGACAGTGGGAAGAAGAAAGTAATACAATGAGGACATAGGGGATATAAAAAGGAGGAAATATTAAGAATAAAAATATAGCAGTTGGAAAAAATAACAATAGACGAGTTCGCCAAGAGATGGATAAAGCTGAAGAGATGGAATAATTAAGAAATCAGATTAAGGAACCCTCCTGCAGTAAGAAAAATGAAAGAAATAGAAATCCATTTTTTTGAAAGTTAAGAGACATGGAAGATGGAAATAGCAATATAACATCTAGTAAAAAGGAGTTTCAGAAGTAGATTAAAATAAAAATGTAGAAAATAAATATTTTTATTAATTTAAAACCTATTTCTTTATTATTTAATATTTTATTTAAAATGCTTAAATATTTTATTAAATCAAACAATTTAATATTGTATTGTTTTAATATTTGTTTGTTATTTATTTATTTTTATTTTACTTATTTGTTTATAGAATAAAAGTAAATAATTTTTAATCTTTAATTTTATATAGAGCCAAGTTACTGTCTAAATGTAAAGGCATAATGAAAATATTTTGAGGGATGCAAGGACAAAGATTGACATTAAAAACATTTGGAAGTGATAGGAGATGGGAGAATATGGCTTCCAGTTAGATTTACATGCTCAGAGCTCCTGCTGCCAGACCAGAAAATTGGGAGGTAAGGTGAAGGAGACTGGGAGGCGGAGTTCTGAAATTAGAATCAGGGTACTAGGGTCTGTCCTGAACCCCACCTTTTTATTTTCACTCACAAAGCTAACTGAGTATGCACTAAATCGCTCTAGACTCGGTGTGTCGGGCTCATGGGCTCTGGCCGAACAGCTACCAGCACCCTAGTTCAGCAGTGAGCAGCGATTTCCCCAGGCTGATGCCCAAGGGGGCCATAATCCCAGACTCAAGGAGAACCTCTGAAAGCTAGTCACAGGACCCCACACCAGAGTTCCCCATGCTGTTAGCTGCTTTGAGCTCATACTCTTGGGGTCAGGGTCTACAGGCAGCAATAGATTGGGAGCAATTGAAAAGATGTAAGGAAATTTAGCTGACATAGTTCAGGGGCAAATTCAGTTTCAGCTGGCCAAGAAGAAAACAACCTCCCTGATAAGCTAGATCTCCGGCCCAATATAAAGAAAGAGAGAAAAAAATATTTTCTTGGTAAAAACTGCAAATCCCAGGCTCATTGACAACTGGTAGAATGAGTCCTTTAATATACATTAGCATAATAAGATCTAGCCAGATTTGTAAGGTAGAATTGGGATCATGATAGTGGGTGGGGGGAGGAAGCATTTAAGAACTAAAGGAAAGTTATGTTTCACCGTTACTACACTGCACTCTGACTGGTTCGTCTCCTCCATGCGACCCTTCTGTAAGCGGTGGTTCAATTGCCTACAGATGGGCTTTATTGTGAATTAGATGGGGCTTTGGATAATAGATGGTCAGTTTTGCATTCAGTAACTTAAACATCTTATCAGCTCTCCTCGTGGCTTGCCCTATCCTTACCCCCTTTATTTTCCCCACCTCCCTCCTTTATTATATTGACTTTCCTTCACCCAAGTACCACCGATCTACCCTCTAGTCTACTACTTCCCTTTCCCATACATCTTCTTCCCCTTCTGGTAACTATCAATAGCAGACATACTCAGTAGTAGACATTATATCCTCTCTCAAATCCCTTCTAATTTTTTTCTCACTTTACTCCTTAGGCTAATAAGGAATTTATCTTTTGTCTTAGAAATTGCAAAGAACTTCTTTTGAATATACTTATATTTCCAGTTGTTTTTGTTTTACTGTTTACTTTCTATTTATTATTCTTAATATGTGTTTTATTAAATTTTTGTTGTATCTTTTGTTTTTGCTTTTCTTCTAGTTTCTTATAGTATATTTTATATTCATTTATATTTTTTCTTTTTGGTAATAATCATATTTAATTTCATAAATTTACTGATTTTTTTCCCTATTATCTTGTATCTCTTAAGTATGGGTCCAAAATTAACATTTTAGTTTTCTAGGTATTGTATAAGTCTTTTCTTAATTTTCTCATTGATTTAGAAGTTACTTCAGGGTTTATTTCTTCATTTTCAATTAATTATCATACATTATTATCTATTTATTCTTTTTTTTTTTTTAACCTGGGAGAATATTAGCAGTAAAATATCTGCTCTCAGAATCTGTTCATGTTTTCTTTGAAGCTAAAGATATAATAAACTTTAAAAATTTGTTTTTGAATATACAGAAAAGGTTTCATTTTTAAATGCATTGACTATAATTGTATTGCATTAAGTTGATTAATTATATTAAGTTGGTTATTTACATAATTAAGTCTCTTAATTTTTATCTCTGTTTTAGATCTGTGTCATTCTAAAGATAGTATTTATTGAGTTCTTTATTACAGTTGCAATTTTATAAAATTTTTCTTGCATATCTAAACGTTTTAAGCATATATTTGGCAACTAACTTTGGTGCATATAACTTATGATTTTTATGTTTCTCCACACATTATGAAATCCATCATGTCATCCATAATCTCATTTTTATTTTTAATATTAAATTACACCTTGTCTGAAATAACTGTCATTCGACTGCCTTCATTTTTGTATTTGCCTTCTAGCCCAGCAGTTTATGTGCAAGCTTCTTTCTTTATTTTTGTTTTTTATAGTCATCTTTTAAATATAATTTACAATACATTACAATATCCATATAGATGAGAAAACTCTTTCTGGCAAAATCCAGTGTGTTTAGATTAGACTAGGACCCTTACATTTGGTATCCTTGCCTATCCCAAATATCATATAAACATATGATATCTTGGTTGAAGATAGGGCGCTTGAGTTGTAGTCTTTTTCTTTCCATTGTCTGGAGATATTATTTTGAAAGGTAGCTAGATTAGGGACAAAGGGAATTATCTCCACCTAATAACTACACTAAACGAAAATTAGCCGTCCATGCCACTGTAAAGGGGTTGCAAAGAAATCAGGCATACTAATTAGACACCTGTGGGGAAATCAATCCCGGACCCCCACACAATGCTAGGCACCAGTGGCATGACAACACACAGGTAAGCTTAAACTCAGCCAATAAGGTCGGCCAGTACCCTCAACCACACCCCCTCCAATAATACAGGAGGGAATAAACGTTAGGTCCCGAGGGCCCGGTTTGCTCTTTGGCTCTCATGAGATTTCCTGCTCTTGGCTCTATAAACTGGTGATATGACCCTGTTTGGTATTTCGTCCAGTACTTTTCCATGCTCCGCTGAAAGGGTCATTTTCAGTCGCGAACTGTCCCGGACCCCCACTGTGCAGCCTTGACCGCTTTCCAGAGACAGGCGTACTGTCTGAGACTGTAATACCTGAGACTTCCCTTTCCCTCATAAAAGTTACTTGGATTTACAAAAGGGCTTCTGCTGTGTGAATTCTTTCAGCAGTGAGAAGTAAGAATCAAGGCAAACCACCGCCAAAACCTAACAAGTCCACTATCTGTCTTCCAACATCTAATGTTATAGATGAGGAGTTCATTGACAGGCTGCTTCTTTTGTATTTGAACTTCTGGTTTATCTTTCCAAGTTGTTTTCTTCTTTGAAGTTCAGAAAATTTTCCTGGATACCTACTGTTTGGTTTTTTCACAATCCTACCTGTAACTGGATGAATTTAGATGGTTTAATTTACAGATTAATATCTTTTAGGTTATTTTTTACACCGTGGATGTTCAATTATTCCCTATTTACTAATTTTTTTCTCTCTACTGAATTGACTTATTGACATGCGGTCTCTTGAACTGATCCTACAAGTTTGTTTCCTTTCCTTTATGGTTTGCATCTCTTTATAGTTTTACTCTGGGACACAAGAGTATTTCTTTTATTTAATCTACCATAGTATCAAGTATGGGCTATCCTATCCTCTCCTTTAATTTAGCACTGAATTGCTTAGGTGGAAAAGCATGATTTTGTTCTATCTTTGAATTTTCTTTAAATCTTTTTAAAGTTGTTCTTAAATTGTCCTTGACTTCCCCAGGGATTCTATTCGCTAGGCCTGTAGAGAAAGAGCAGGGAAGCTGGAAAATTCCACTGAGAAGAAAAACACCCAAAGGGAGTATTTAAGAAGAATTCTGTTTCTCAATTTCAGAAAAATTTACTAATTCAAGAGTCTTGCTACTAGAGAACTCTCTCCCACCGTGGGCATGAGCTGATGGGGAAGAAATACCATAAAGAAACCTTGTTTCCCATTATAATAATGAAAATAACACCTCCTAGCACCATGATAGTTTCTTATATCATCTACATGGAATACACAAACATTGTAATTATTTTACAAACTAGAGCAGTACTAAAATCAATTTCTATAGCAATCTGGGAAATCTAAATTCAAATTATGTATTTAATAATATTAAAAGTTTATATTTGTTTTCTGCTGTTGCTATAATGAGTGATCACAAATTTAGTGGCTTAAACAATGAAAGATTATCTTAAATTTATGATAGTTCCACAGGGAAGAACCCTAAGAAGAGTTTTAATGGGCTAAATTAAAAAGGGGTTTTTTTGTTGTTGTTGTTTTTCTGGAGACTATAGTGGAGAACCCACTTATTTGATTTTGTTGCCATTTAAAATTTTCAAGGCTACCTATATTCATTGATTAGTGCCCCCTTGCTCCATATTCGAAACTAACAATATGCACTGCTCTGTGACTTTCTTTCCTAGTCATAGCTTCAAATCAGAGTCCAGAAAGAGTCTCCATCTTTTAAGAACTCCTGTGAACACACATGACCCACATGGATAATCCCAGTAATCTCAGCTCAAATTCCTTAACATTAATCCCATCCACAAGCCCTTTATTCTACATAAGGTAATATATTCATAGGTTTTAGGAATTAGGGTTGCAACCCCTTGGTAGCCATTATTTTGACTTCCATGCAAATCAATGTTATATTTTAAGTGTGATGATGCCATTGTAGTTAGGTTTAAAATGGAAATTTGTTTGTGCCTCCTTCTTTTGACCTAGAACTCTGATAAGGTTTAGCATTGCTTTAAGATGATCATAGATCTTTTTTCCTGAAAGAATAATTCTAGCTAAAAATCTGGAAGGAATAATAAAATTAGGGAGGAAAATCACCACTTGATGAAAATAATCGGTTCAGATAATTGGCATCCATGAGTGAAGCCATTAAATGGACGTTTGATGGGTAACTTTACAATGCAGCGATCAGGCAGTCACCATGCGAGTCCACTCACCAAACTTAACATCTCTGAAAGTCAACAAGCAGAGATTTGTGTAGCACCTGTAATAATGAAGCAGGATCAACTCACCATCACCTGTACAGTGTTCTTACCAAAAAACTTGAGTCTAATTAAGACTTTTGGGAGCTAAGTTTTATGTATAAGAAATAAAGGAGGGGAGGAGGGGAAAAATGAGGACCTAATGTCGGGGGTTTAAATGGAGAGAAAATGTTTTGAGAAATGATGTACAAATACGCTTTACACAATTGATGTGTGTATGGATTGGGATAACAGTTGTATGAGCCCCTAATAAAATGTTTAAAAAAAAAAAAAAAAAAAAAATAAAGGAGCATGGGAACTTTTGAATGATACCACCAGAAAGCAAACAGGCAAATCCATGGCATGAGGTATTTCTCAGAACTTCCTCAACAAGTCAATAGCATAGAAAGAAAATGCTGAGAGGGAACATGGCTCTGGACTAAACGAGAATGCAGACAGGCAGACATGGTAACTCAATGTTACGGGGGAACCTTGTTTGGGTCCTGGTTAAAGAAAAGAAGGCAAAAATCTGGAAAACTTGATTTGGGTTAGGTATCAGATAATAGCAATGGATTAAGAGAAATGCTAAAGGGATACTATATTTCATGGTTACAGAAGAACAATGTTCTAATTATTCGTGCTAACCTACCAAACCCAAACTAAACTCACTGTTATTGAGTCAATATTGACTAAAGATGACAATGTGTGGCATTTATTTTTTTAAAGTTATTATCATCTGCTTAAGGAGCCCTGCTAGCATAGTGGTTATTCCTTGGTCTGAGTTCCCAATGGACAGCATCAGTTGCGTTAGGCCACATTCCACAAGGTCAGCAGTTCGGAACCACCAGGCGCTCTGCGGGAGAATGATGAGGCTTTCTGCTCCTGTAGAGAGTTATAGTCTCGGCATCCACAGGGGGTAGTTCTATCATTTTATAGGGTTTCCATGAGTCAGAATCACTCAGTGGCACCGAGTTATTTACTTTTAATTGTCTACCTATGAAATAGATACGACAATGTATTTTAATTTAAACCCAGGTAAAATTACCACAACTGTAACCAAGAAACTCACAAATGAGGAGAGTTCAGTTAACCAATTATGAAGATTTGTACAAATATAGTACTATTAGCTAAAAGACAAACAAACACACAAACTAACCAGACTCGCTGCCATTGAGTTGATTCTGACTCATAACGACCCTATAGGACAGGGTAGAACTGACCCTGTGAGTGTCTGAGACGAACTCTTGACAGGAGTAAAAAGTCTCATATTTGTCCCACAGAGGTGGTTTCAAACTGCTGATCTTGTGGTTAGTAGAAAAATAAGACAAATTATACATATAGTATATTGTACTGTATTACGCTGATTGTAAGTAACAGTGCCATCTTAGTGTAGCATAGCAATAACGATAAAAACAGTACATATCATATTTAATCTTTGTAACTAAGCTTTAAAGTAAATCTTATTATCCCCACTTTATAGATGCAAAATTGAGGCTCAAGTGGGCTAGGCAGAATGGGGATTCAAATAGATGCCTCTTACACACTATGAACATTGTTCTTAAATAACAATGATTAGTTTATTTATTCAATAAATATTTACTATACACTACACAAAAATCAACATGCATTTTGTATTTTGAAACATTTGTTGCTCAGATGAAACATTTTTAGATACAGTCATTAAATATGAATGTTTATGATAAAATCAATAAATGGATCCTATTAATTTCTGTATGCATTGTGACTTGTTTCAAATAGAACATTTAACTAATAGTTTATATCAACTAGGTTTTGAACTATACACTTGATACAAAAAGATCAAACTATCTACAAAGATCTCTATTTGCTTCTTTTACCTAAAAGACAATGTTTATTCCCGATATCGAATCTGTCCAATTTAGGAGCAATAAATGCATCAATGTACTTTGAAACAGGGTAATATAATATAAATGCCAAATTTCTTGGACCAAACTATCTTGGATCTATATAAGCAAAACAGTAATGGACCACAGTAACAAAACTGTGATTGTCAGGCTGTCTGTACTCTTTATTTATGTTCTACCAAAGGGAGAAAACAAAACAAAACAATTGAGACATTAGGGCAAGAATTCATTTAATCTGTTTTATTCAAATCAGAGGTTGTATGACTTGTGGCTTTAAATGTAAATTACATGATACTTAAATAACAGACATTTATTTTCTTTCCTCTTTGCTTTTGAAGCATGGGTGTAAACTAGCTTATGAGTTATTATGGGTTGGAGCAGAGAATGACTGAAAAAAGAAACTAGAAAGAAAATTTCAAACCTATCATTTCAATCTCATAAAAATAAATTTTCTATATTTTACCAAATGCCATACCTGTGCAGTGTATTATATCTCTGCAGTGTTTTATAACTGTATATGTAACTCAATTTTTAACTATTGTGCTTCTATATTAAGGATCATATTTTTGTTTTACAACAATTCCATTCTATTTGAATCACTGTTAAATAGAAAGATAGTGCAAGGCATATATGTAATTTAAAATTATCTAGTAGCCACATATAAAAAATAAAAAGAGGCAAATGGATTAATATTAATATTATTATTTTTCTTTGGTACTACTTAAATATCAGCATTTCAACATGTAATCAGTAAGAAAATTATTAATGGGATATTTTACTTTCTTCTGTTAATAGTAAGTCCTTAAAATCCAGGATAGTTCTGTATCCACATAGCTACCAAGTTGACAGAACAACCCCTAGAAAATACCTGGGTATTGCAAATGGCTAACATGCTGGATTTCTAACCAAAAGATTTGAGGGTTGGGCCCTTGAGTATATTCCAAGGTGCCTTCAAAGAAAGGCCTGGAGATCTACTTCTGCAAACATGAGCCATGGACAACCCATGGAGTACATTTCTAGTGTGACACATATGGGTCACCAGGAGTCAGAGTCAACTCAATAGCGACAGTTTATTTTTACTTTATTAATATTATATTTGTGTGTGTGTATGTTCCTAAATCAGAACACCATGGATTAATTCCCTTGGGACAAAAAATGAGACAAGTCTATGAAGTAGATTTCATTAAGGACTGTTTTGTAGTTTTGAATACCAAACTAATACTTCTAGAGTTTAAAAGAGTGCAGCTGTATTTGAATGTCAATGCAGCTGCATCATATAAAAGGAAGGCAGTTTAATCCAAATAGGAAACAGGGAGTTTGATGAAGTGAGACAATTCACAGACCATGTGTGTTTGAGTGAGTGGCTTCCTGGCAACCTTGGAGGGAATGTCAGTTCTGTAAATACCAGGATAGGTTTCTGGCATCATGAGTGTGAATATTTAACACTTAATGTAATAGGCTGAGTTCTTTTTTTCCAAAAAGGAAGCTTTTTGGACATCTTCCAAGCTACAAAACATCCCCACACTATTATAACTACTTCTGGAGGTCTATAACTCATAGCTCTTTGACAAAAATGTTAAACCACCGACCACAAGGTAAAAGTGGGAAGAAATACTTAGCAGTCTGACTGCTAGGCAAGAAAGACACGCATCTCTCCTCCAGCTGATTGCATTTACTTTAGAAGACAGAAGCCAATAGTCCCGCTCAGTGACGTACTTGCAGTTCGGCTCTGGGCTGGGAGTTCTATCCTTGTCTCCAAGAGTGTTCTGGGATACTCAAGTGCTCCACAGTTCTTATGAAGACATAAGAACCCTTTCACTCTCCATGCTTTGTTCTAGGAGTTTCCTCCACATTCTTATTACTTCATTAATTTAACAAGTGTTTTTGGACAACTACTGTTCTAGAATATTAGAGATCAAAGACTAAAAAAGTAGGGGGAAAAAGATAAAAAGAAACTCCCTCACTCATTGAGTATACGAGGGGATACCCGCCAAAAGAAGCAAATTTGTTTATTTTCAAAGCTATTTATTTAAATATTTTTACAAAACAACCTTATCACCTTCAAAGTATTCTCCATTACACTTAATACATTTGTCAAATCTGTGATTCCATTCTTGGAAACACTTTTCAAACTCATCTGTTTGGATGGCTGACCTCACCTGTTTCTTCACCTCTTCTATCTCATAAAATTACTGTCCTTTCATGTCCTTCTTCATTCATGGAAACAAAAAGAAGTGCATGGAGTGAAGTTAGGTAAGTCAGGTGCATGGGGCAAGAGATGAATGCTATTTTATGCCCAAACTGGCACACCGAGATGGCTGAATAAGCAGGTGCATTGTCGTGGTGGCAAAACCAATCTCCCATTTGCCACAAATCAGACGTTTTTCGTGGCACAGTGTTATGCAATCTTTTCAGAACCTCTACATAGAAAGTTTGATTAACAGTCTGATCAGGTGGAAGGAACTCAAAATGCACTAGCAGTCGATATATTTGTCTGTTTGTGAAGTTGACAGACATCCAGAACGAGGTTTGTCATCAGTCAACAAAATTTCACAGCCACACACTGTTCTCTTAAATCAACCATCACAAAAAAGTTTGAGTGAAACTGCTGTTACAAAAAATTCACTATGACAAAGAGAGCCTTCCCAGGTGATTCCACTGGGTGCACTAACTCAGAGCAAGTTTCTTGCTGCTCGCCTAGTGGGAAAAATACGTACTACAAAAGTTCTGCTCCACCCAGCACAATTCCAGTTTTTTTGGGTGTGCCCCCTCATATATAAATAAATAGTAAGTAAATAAACAGTCATTAATAGTACACCCACACAATACTGTACAATACACAATAGTGTGCTGTAGAGAAAAATAAGCTAAGGAAAGGGATCGGCAATATTGCATGTTGGAGGGGTGAATGGTCAAGGGGATGGGGGCAATTTTTGATCGAATAGTCAGGGAGGGTCTGAATGAGGTAATATTTGAACAAAGACCTAGAGAAGGTGAGGAGAATCAACAGTAAGTGCAAATGTCTTGAAGTAGTATACATCTGATCTACTCAAAGAATAGTACCTGAGGATGCTGGAATACTCATCGATTTAAACACAATGCATGTGCCTCTCTTTATCTCTGCCATTCCATATAAAGAGACATTTAGGACTTATTAATTAACATCATTTTTTGGGATTGTTTAAATTTACCAAACCATAACCCAAGTCAAAGATCAAAAAGGCTTGAGAATAAAGTGTTCCCAGATGGGTGGTGTTGGACCGTGATCCACATGGTAGACAGTTGAAACCACCGGCAGGCACTCTATGGGGGAAAATAACCCTGGGCTTTCTACTCCAGGAAACAGTTCCAGTTTCAAAACCTACAGGGGTTGCTATGAGTCAGCAGTATCTCCGTGGCAGAGAGTTTGTTTATTTTGATGGACATTGGTCATTTGCAAAATGAGGACAGTTGGTGCATTTATTTCAGTGCCATTTTGTTTACCCACTCCTCCCAAATCCTTGTATACGTGTAGATGGGTGGATTCATGTAGCTAGCTTTCTAAGTCCGCTCCTTCCTTCCCTGCTCTTTACCATAAGCTGCTGTTGTGAAGGGTTTCCCTTGTGTATCCACTCCTTGTTAAGTGTTTCTGGTGACTGACATCATCAACAAGATCTTTTGCAACGACTAAAGGTGGAAAAAATGTCAATCAAATGATAGCTAAATCATCTAAACAGGAAACAAAATGAAAATTGGCTGAGAAGAAAAGAAAACATGCAGGAAGAATTACATTTAAACTTATAAATACAAATATGAAATAGGTCACAGGTAATATCCAGCTAAGATTTAGCTAAGAGGGAAAAAAATTCATTTAAAGAGGGTCAATGAAAATCAGATGTAGGGATCAGAAGTTCTCTTTCATAAATTAGTGAGCCATGCTGATTTAGGCAATAAATGAATAATTGTAGGGTAAGATTAACTAGGTGTTCTAAGGTTATTGAGCATATTAAATTGTACCAATTTAGCAGAGAGTGGATTTGGCTGGTTTTAATATAACAATTAGCTTCCAGTAAAAGAAGGGAACTTTTCATTTACAAATCTCAGCTAAGTGAGATCAACTCTAATATTTGTTGAGTTGGGTTTAGAACTCAGAATGTCTAGGTGGTGAGCTTTGGGTTTACTTTTACTTTCTTCTAAACAAAACATGTTTTAAAATCAAAACCAGTTACACAGAAAAAAAGAATTAAAGAAATTAGAGCTGGAAGGATTCTAGAGCTCTAGCCCAAATCTCTCACTATGCAAGAAAGAGTCACTCCTCTCCTCTGTAAAGTGATTAAGTGTTTTCCAGCTCTTAAGAATCTAGACGAGCTAAGAGGACGTCCACTGTTGTATTTCCGGTCTATGCCAACCATGGTTCCGTGGTTCTCAGTAATCTCTGTATAGCCATATCTAAACAAAAGTAGCCATTTGATTGACTCAATGCAAAAAACAGTTTACTGGGTTGAATTTTTTTTCACATTTGAATTCGTTTTCTTGCATTGTATAAACATAGCATAAAGGATAGTGCCAGTCACAGAAGGAGCAAAGTTTGAACACAATGAAGTCTTGTTTGAAGATGGCTGAGTTCCTCAATACAATACAACACACCTGAATGCTGGGACTAGAAAAAAAGATGATGTGATGTTTTTGACATGTTCATTTATACAAAGGTGGCATGAACTGAGAACCAACCCTCAAGGATGAGATGCCCATATATGGAAAGAACAACCCAAGTTAGCTGGAGCAACTGATAGTCTCAAAATCCTTTGTGCTAACCCATGTCTTTCCTCGCTGCTGGGGAACTTCTGATTTCCCTGTGGGGGTGCAAGGTGAAATCCTCTAGATATGTTTTACTTGCTAGGCTATCCCTGACCATCAGATGGAATAGTCAATCTACTGAATGATATGCTCCTCTAAACCAACAGCAAGTGTTTCAAATCCATTCTCATTTCAGCTCATGTCAAAATCATACATGATATAATAATTTACTCCCCTCCATAACTCACTGCCATAGAATGAAACAACAGATGATAAACTAAGAAACTTATTTGTATCCTAAGTTCAAGGCAAAGGATTAGCATTTCTAACACTGCATGTTTTTCTAAATTTGAAAAGCATAATCACAACTCTACTGAAACAGGCCATCTTATAATTTTTTTTTTTGGTGGGGGAGAGCCAACTTATAAAAAGAGAAATGCTCATTGAAACCACAAGAAGATATAAATTCTATTTTATATGAGTAAAATCCCTAAATTTTGATAGAATACTGCAATGTCAAGGCTGTGAAAATGTATACTGTCATACTTTACTAGGGGAAATTAAAAATAGTATAAACTCTATGGAGAGATGTTTGGCAACTCTAGGAAAATTACATATTCATTTGCTTTTACCCTGCTTATAGAAATTTATCCCAAAGGTATACTGGTAAAAGTATGAAAAATTAACCATTTCACTGGTAGTAATTGCCACATCCCACAATTTGATTGTCAGTTTTTGGACCATTGTGAGTTGTGTGTTACTTTTTTCCTAGAAGCTACGTCACTGATATTCCAAATACCAGCAAGGTGAATAAGGTTGCAATAGAACTTCCAAATTAATAACAGAATGAAAATAAAGATTAGGCTGTCTACTTCTGTGGGAATAGCCACTGAAAATCTTCTGAATGTCAGTATCACATTGTCAGATGTAATGCCAGAAAACATGCCCCTCGAGTTGGAAAACACTCAAAATTATCACTGAGGGAGAGCTCTCTTCTCACAGTAGAATTGACCATTATGATGTGGAAGGAGTAAAGCTTTTGAGACCTTTATTTGCTTAAGGAGCATAATTCAAAACTAGAATAAAGAGGTGCAAATGTCCATTATTGTTGAGAACATGGAATTTATGAAGTATGACCCAAGGAAAAATGGATGTAGTTAAAAGTGAAATATAACACATAAAGATTGATATCCTGGACATTTATAACCTGAAATGAACTGATATAGGCCATTTGTAGCTAGACAATCATGCGGGTTCCTATGCTGGAAATGAGAAATTTGAAGGGAATGACTTCACATTCATCATCAAAAAGAGCATTTCAAGATCTATTTCTAAGTACAATTCTGCCTATGATAGGATAATAGCTATGGGTTTAGTAGTAAATTCAATTAGTACAGCTATCAATCAAATTTTCACACCAACCACTAAAGCTAGTGATGAAGAAACTGAAGAATTCTACCATGTTTTCTCGATCTGAAATTGATCAAGCATGCAATCAAGATGCACTGATTGGAATGAAACAGATGAAAACAATGAGGGAAAAACACTATTTAGAAAATATGGTTCTAATGATAGAAACAGCTGGAAATCACATGATAGAATTTTGCAAGACCAATGACTTTTTCGTTTCATACTTTTTTTGATAACATTAATGGCAAATATCTGCATGTACTTTGCCAAATGGAATACACAAGAACCAAATGGACTATATCCATGGGAAGAGATGAGAGAGATACTTAACATTATCAGCAAAAACCAGGCCAGGGGTAGACTGTGGAACTGCTCACAGATAAACTTGGGTTGAACTTGAAGAAAATGAGAACCAAAATCCAACCTTCAGATATCTACCCAAAATTCAAGAATGTTTTAAAAAATAGATTAAATTTCAAGAATATTTTTAAATTAGATTTTAAAATAGATTAAAGATTAATAACAAAAATCTTGAGAAGTTATGGAATGTCATCATGAACATCATACATGAAGAAAACAAAATGTTGTTAAAAAGCAAGAAATAAAAGATAAAAGTGGATTTCAGAAGAGACTCTGAAACATGTACTTAATAGTTATAGCAGCTAGAAAAAGTGATGAAATAAAAAAGCTGAACAGGATATTTCAAAGAGTAGCTACAGGAGACAAAGTAAAGTATCAGTGAAATGTGCAAAGACCTAGAGTTAGAAAACCAAAAAGGGTAAAAATACCCAGCATATATTAAGCTGAAAGAACTGAAGAAAAAAAATTAAAGCTTGAATTGCAATATTGAAAGAGTCTATGGAGAAAATATTTAATGATGTAAGAAGCATCAAATGAAAATTGAAGGGATATACAGTCACTGTGCTAAAAATAACTGGTCAAAATACAACCATTTTAAGAAGGAGTATATGATCAAGCACAAATGATAGTGAAGGAAAAAGTCCAAGCTGCCTTCAAAGCATTACTCAAAAACAAGGCTCAAGGAATTGATGGAATACCATTTGAAATGATTCAACAAGCTAATGAACCACTGGACAGCTACCTGGCCAACTGAATGGAAGAGCTCCATAAATGTACCCATGTCAGAGAAAGGTTGTTCAACAGAGTGCAGAAATTATTGAACGATATCATAGATATCTTAAGAAAGTAAAATTTTCCTAAATGCCTTTCATCAATAGTTGCAGTAGTACATTGACAGGGTGCTACCAGAAACACAAGTCAGATTCAGAAGAGGATATGATATGAGGGATATAATTTCTGATGTCTGATGGATCTTGGCTGAAAGCAGAGGATACCAGAAATATGTTTACTCATATTTTATTGACTATGCCAAGATATTATAATATGTGAATCAAACAAACTACGGGCAACATTGCTTAGAATGAGAACTACAGGCCATTTCATTGAGCTCTACAGGAAGGTGTACATGGTCCAAGAAGCATTTATTGGAACAGAACACGGAAGCACTGGATGGTTTAAAATCTGGGAAGGCATGTGTCAGGGTTGTATCCTTTCATTGTATTTAGTCAATGTATATAGTAAGCAAATACTGGGAGAAATTTGGCTACATGAAGAAGAATATAATATCTGGATTAGAGAAGACCTGTTAACAACCTACAACAGGCAGATGACACAACTTTGTTTGCTGAAAGTGAGGAAATATTGAAGCATTTGTTGACAATCAAGGATTGCAGCAGAAATCTTCACAACTGGACTCATAAATAGCATATGATATGTGGAGAAAATATTAAAGTTTTCAAGCATTTAATCTTGCTTGGATCCATAATCAATGCTCCATAATCTATGAGCATAATCAATGCTCATAGAAGCAGTAGGTAAGAGATTAAACTATGCATTACATTGAGTAAATCTGCATAAGACCACTTTAAAGAGATGAAAAGCAAGGTCATTACTTTGAGGACTAACGTCTGCCTGACCCAACCAATGAAATTTTCAATTGCCTCATATGTATGTGAATGTTGGGCATTGAATATGAAAGACTGAAGAATAATTGATGCATTAGAATTACAGTGCTGACAAAGAATATTGAAATTCTATAGACTGCCAATAAACAAATCTGTCTTGCAAAAAGTACAAGCAGAATGCTCCTTAGAAGAGAGGAGCGTGAGACTTCATCTCATGTACCTTGCTATTAGGAGAGATCAGTCCCTGAAAGAAGACATCCTGCTCGGTAAAGTAGAATGTCAGTGAAAAAGAGGAAGACCCTCACGGAAATGGATTGTCACTGTAGGGGGAATAATGGGATCAAATATAGCAATAATTGTGAAAATGGCCAAGGACCAAGCAGTGTTTCAATCTGTTTTGCATAGGATTGCTATGCAATCAAATAACTTTATAGCACCTAAAAACAATACCAACATTTGCAGCACCATTCATATATGCAAGAGGCATGAAACAACCTATCTCAAAACAGAGGATTGAGAGTATACACTAGGAGCACTCTACAGCTAAAACATGAGAATAAGAAAAATATCATAAATTGCTGTTATAATCTCCAAAGTACTATAAATTAAAGAAACTATATTATAGTTATGTATAGCATAATACATAAAATTATAATCTCCAAATTACTATAAATTAAAGATGAAGAAGAACCATATATGATTGTAGCATATAGTCACGTTTGTAGAAGTTTAAATAGTAAGATAAACTAAAAAAATGTAAATAATTGAGAATATGATGGCATATATAGCAAGAGTATAAGCTAGGCTTTTCTTGTTTAGTTTTGTAATTTTCATGTTGACAAGTGGTAGAGACTTAATATAATTTGAAAACAAAAATTAAAAGTAAAATGAAATTAATGAACATGAACATTTCAATAGAGCGTGCAGTTTAAATATAGAGTAATTAAAGCAAGTGATCTTAAAACAGCGAAATTTTAAACTATAAATCCCTAGTGAGACATGCCTTAAATTTAAAACACACAAATTTTAAACCTTTGTTAGTAATCATATTGTTAGCAATAACATATGTATTCTAATTTTGAATATGTTTAAGCCCTGGTGCCATAGTGCGTTACTTGTGGTTGTTAACTATAAGATCAGCAATCTCAAACTCCAAGAGAGTAGATGAAGCTTTTACTCCCATAAAGATTTACAGTCTCACAAACCAGAACCCAGTGGATTGCAGTGAGTTTGTCCGTCAGATGTGTTTAAGCAAATGAGATCTTCTATTAGTGTAATAGGAAAAGTAAAAGACAACAAGTGATAAATACATAAACAAATATTGATTCAAGGAAGTTCAGGTAAATGTCTTTAATGTTACATTTCAAGTAAAAATATTCATATAAAGTCATGATATAATTTATCTTTTTTTCTTTTAAAAGCCTAGAAACTATTATCAACAATGAAACCCTTGGTGATCAGATTGTGATTTCTAAATAAATTTCTACTAAGAAAAAACAAGATTCCTTGGAGGAATGACAGACTCCATGTCAGAGGCAGAAAATATACAAGATAATATTGGGATATATCGTCCTACCAAAAAGTAAGAACGCTATAAAAATATATATATATCAGAAAGATGCAAGAGAGCATAAAACTGCTACACGGGCCAAAGTTAGCATATTTAGATGATCAGATAAATAATGCCATCCCCAAATACTCTAAGTAACTTAAAATGAAGAGCAAAGTAGGACTGACACTTCTCTATTTCAAGACAGACTAAAAAGCCAAAGTGATCAAAAAATTGTGCTACTGGTATAAGAACAAACATATTGACTTTGAAATTCTATGGAATAGAATTGGAAGTCAAAAAATAAGACAGTATACTAATTGATCTTTGACAAGGCAGTACATTCATTAGATGGGTAAAGAAGAGTCTCTTCAACAAGTAGTACTAGGACAACTGAATCTCTACATGCAAAACAACGAAGTTAGACCTACTCCTCAACTGTATATGCAACTTAAATAAAAATGAATTAATGGCCTAAATATAAAAACTAAAACCCATAAAACTCCCTTTTCCCCCCATAAAACTCTTAAAATAAAATATAGGGACAGTGATTCATGACCTAGTTGTTGACTAGTAGTTTTTAGATATGACAATTAAAGTCTGAAGAACAAAAGAAAATGACATAAAATAGTCTTCATCAAAATTAAAACTTTGTGCATCAAGGGACTTTATCAAGCATTAAGAGGCAACCCTAAGAATGGGAGAGAGTTCCAGTGAGATGGAGATTGAGTAATGCACACAATAGGGACTCCATGGAAATCAGTGCAGGAGAGTCACTGAAAGGGAAACTCCAATCTTCCAGGTCACAGGAGGAACATCATAAAGATAAGTAGACTCAGATCCACTGGGTTTTGAAGAGCTGTGGACTTTTGGCTTACCACTGCAGAGGCCGGCAGGGACCTAGCTTTAGCCCTGATACAGTCACGGCTGGCACCGGGCTACTTTGGCCAGCCCAAGGGCTTTACTTCAACACAACCACAGCTTCTGCTGCCTGTGGGAAAGGTTTAAACCCCTCTAGCCCCAGGGTTAGGAGATCTGAACTCAACTATTTCTATACATCTTTTTTCTCTCTTCTCCACAGCAGCAGCTGGCTCAGTTGTTTGGTTTTTTTTAACCATTTTTTGTTAGTTTGTTTGTTTTGCTCTCTTTCCCCTCACATGCTACTGCCAGCCTTCAGGGCGCTCCCCTCCACCGAGGGCAACTCCACCAACCCTCCACCCAGCTGGGGAAACTTCAACCTGCCTCCAGCCTACCCCCCCCAATGGCTGGGAGAAATCCTGCCAGCCCTCCAAGGCCTTCCAAGAGGCTGGGGAAGTCCCGCCTACCTTCTGCAACTTCACAAACCTCTGGGGAAACTCCTACCAGCCTTCCACTGCCTTCCACGTGATTGGTGGAACTCACCCTCCACTCTGCTGGGGAAACTTCTGACAACCTTCCACAGACCTCCATGTGGCTGGGGGATACCTTCCTCACCCTCCACAACCCTATACTTGGCTAAGGGAAATTCCTCCCACCTCCCACTATGGCCTGAGGTAAACCTGCTAGCCCTCCCCAAAGCTTGATGCTGCTTCAGGAAACCTCCACCCCACCTCCATGATGATCTTGCTGACTAGGGAAATTCTGCCCACCATCCATGCTGCTCTACACCAAAGCAGGCACACCTGCCCACCCTCCGCAGCACTCCTATTGCAGAGGGCACCCCCCACACACTCTGAGGCACTCCAAGCCACTGTGGGAAACACCACCACAGCTTCCTGTGAGATCATCCAATGCAGCAGCATCCTGATGGGTCCACAACTGCCCAACCTGTGTACCATGAGAGGGCCATCCAACTTGTCCTCCAAATAACAGAACACTGGTTGAAGAGGGTAAGAATGAAACCACAGGACAATAAAGCAGTAGCCAGCTTCCTCCCCATCCCCACCTCCCCAGCACAGTTAGCTGTAGGCTGTTGGCAAAAGAATTCCTCCAAGTCTCTGAAAGAGAGAGCCCAGTGCTCTCCAAGTCTCTGGAAAATAGTGCCTGGCTCCTCTAAAGGACACACAAACAGCAGCCAACCCCAACAACCTGAATGAAAAAAAAAAAAGGAGGAAACAAAAGGCAATATCAGAAGAAGTATTGACCCTAACAATATTAATAGAAGCAGAAAGAAATCTTCAGAATGCTTCTTGGAGTCATACAGGATGTGAGGGAAGCAATACAGAAAAAGGATAAAACATTGTTTTATGGAGGAGATAAGGGCCACACACCAAAGGGAAATACAAGAGATAAGGGACGAGGGTAACCAAAGTAAATAATAAATTAACAAACATCACTAACAGACTAGAAGAAGCAGAGAAGAGTACCTGAGACCTTAAGGACAACCAGGCAGGCTTCAATAAATGGGGAAGACAGTCAAACAAGTTAATCAAAGAAGCTGAAAGAAACAATATCTGATACTATGAAGAGGAACAACATTTGAATAAATGGATTACCAGAACAAGACACAACCAAGAAGTCAACTGCAAAAATCATGAGACAATTCCTGGAAGAAAAGTTCCCCAGCTTAATGAATGAGAATCACGTAACCATTCAGGAATCAGAGAGGACACCAGCTAGACTGAGTCCCAGGAAGAAGTTGCCAAGGCACATAGCAGTCAAGGATCCCACAAGAATCAAGAACTACAAACCAGTATCCCTAATGAACATTGATGCAAAAATCCTTAACAAAATACTGGCCAATAGAATACAAAAGTACTGTATATATGAAACAAATAATTCACCATGACCAAGTGGGATTCATACCAGGGATGCAGGGATGGTTTAACATATGAAAGACTATTAATATTATTTGTTACATTGATACATTGACATGAAAAATTTAAAGAACCACATGATAATATCAATAGATGCAGAAAAAGCAGTCGACAACATCCAACACCAATTCCTGCTGAAGGCACTCAAGAGATAGGAATGGAAGGAACATTCCTTAATATAATACAAGTTATATATGAAAAACCAACAGCCAACGTAATACTCAATGGAGAAAAGACAAAAACAATCCCACTGATAAAAGGGACCAGACAATAATGCCACTTGTCCCCACTCTTATGTAACATCGTACTTCAGGTCCTAGCTAACAAGATGAGGCAAAGAAAAGACATCAAAATTATTCATCTGGGGAAGGAAGAGGTGAACTTATCATTATTTGCAGATGATATGATTTTATATATGGAAAATCCCAAAAGCTCCACAAGGGGAGTGCTGGAAGTAATAGAGGAATATGGCAGAGTAGTAGGATACAAGATCAACAAACATAAGTCTATCAAACTGCTATACACATTGGACAAGACCATGGAAGAGGGGATCAAAAGGGCAGTACCCTTCATAATAGTTAAGCACAAATTGAAATATTTAGGGATATACCTGACTAAAAAACAAAAGATTTGTATGAGGAAAATTACAGAACACTATTAAAAGAAATCAAGAGTGACCTCAACAAATGGACGAATATCCCATGCTCGTGGATCAGAAGACACCATATAGTGAAGATGCCAGTGCTACTCACAGCACTATGTAAGATTAATGCTATCCCAATAAAAATGCCATCATCTGTTTCCAAAGAATTGGAAAAACCGATTACCAACTTCATATGGAAAGGAAAGAAGCCCCAAATTAGCAGAAAACTCCTTAAGAAGAAGGACAAAGTTCAAGGGCTTGCTTTACCTGACTTTAGCACATATTATATGGCCACAGTAGTCAAAACAGTGTGGTGGTGATATAACAACAGATATTCAGACCAATGGAAAAGGGCTGAAACCCAGAAATAAAACCGTCAGCATACAGACAACTGATCTTTGATAAGGGCCCCAAAAATATCAAATGGGAAGCACATGCCCTCTTCAACAAGTGGTGCTCAAAAAAACATGGATATCCACCTACAGAAAAATGAAGTAAGACCCTTATTTCACTCCATGAACAAAAATAAACTCAAGGGAGATCATAGAACTTGTGGTAAACCCAAAACTATCCTGGCCATCAATGAGGGAATTGGGACAACCCTGAGAACTTTGGCACAGGGAATACATAAGCTATTGGAAATGAGGAAGAACACAAACACAGAGGAGGCACAAATTGACAAGTAGGATATACTGAAGATAAAACATTTGTGTACATCGAAACAATTTGCAATGAGAGTAATGTTTCCCCGCAGACAGGGAAAACATCTTTAAAAGTGACAAATCAGACAAAGATCTTATTACTAAAATCTACAATACTCTGCTAGCTTCCAAAAAGAAAAGAAACTAATTGTCCACTGAGGAGGTGGGAAAAAACCTGAACAGAATTTCCCCAAGGGCAGAAATCCAAATGGTCAATAAACATATGAGAAAATGTTCCTGATCTTTAGCCACAAGAGAAATTTAAATGAAAACAACAATGAGATACCACCTAACACCCTCAAAGATGGTCCAATTCAAAAAATCAGAAAGCAACAAGTGTTGGAGGGACTGTGGTGAGACAGGAACTCTCATCCACTGCTGGCAGACCTGTTGGTATGTACAGCCACTATGGAAATCGATTTGGCGATAACTAAAACAGATGGAAATAGAGCTACCATATGACCCAGGAATCCCCTTACTGGGAATATACCCAGAAGAGGCAAGAAACAAACCACAGCCAGATATCTGTGCTCCAATGTTCATCGCAGCACAGTTCACAATTGCAAGGAGTTGGAAACAACCCAAATTTCCATCAACTGTGGTATATACATACAATGGAGTACCACGCATCGCTAAAAAGCAGTGATGAACGCATGAAGCACATTGATGCATTGGAAGAACTGGAGGAAATTATGCTAAGTGAAGTAAGCCAAGCACAAAAGGACAAGTTCAACATTGTTGAGGTAAGCTTAAAAAAAATGCAAAAGGGGCATAGGGAAAAAGCTACTGTATACAAACATTCCTTGGTTGAGGTCTAGGTAGTATGGCAGGGGCCAGACCAAATCCAGGGATACATATGGTAGCCAACTAAAAAGGTAGGGGGTGGGGGGGAGTAAAATAAAACAGAAAGAAAGAAATGGGTAGCAGGGGAACAGGACACTAATGTACCCAAGGAGAGGATATTGTTTATATCTCCACAGGGAAAGAGGGACCAGACTTCAACCTGGTGCTCCAAGGTGTGAATGCAACATGCATCTGAGAGGCCAGCCCCAATCCCAACTACGTGAACAGCCACCTCTTCCCCCAGAAGAATTTACTTCAGAGGACAGAACTGAAGCTACAGCTCAAGGAGGACAAGTGTGATCAGAGCAAATGAAAGGGGAAGAAGAGAGAGTGGAGCACATCTTGGCCCACCAAGCCTTGAGGATGATATCCCCACTCAGAGCAGCCAGTGCATCCAGACAACCATGTGGCCGGCTCCACTATGAGACATGACATCCTCACTGACCCATAGCCCTACAGGGGACAACACTGGAGACAGTGTGGAGATTGCACCTGATCTGACCCCACCACACCAAGGCAATACACCAAGGGAGTGCAATAGAACAGCAAGGGGAGCAGAGCAAGGAAGTTCCGAGGGCGTAGCAAAAATGAACATTGGGGCCAGGGCGTGGCACCCCATCAGACTCAACTGGAAATCACTTCTAAAGGTCAACAACAGACCTTGAACTATTTACAGGCTTTTCATTTTTTTTTCATTGATTTTGCTGTTGATGTTTTGTTTTGTTGCTTTGCTTTGCTCTGTCTTGTTTTTGTGCATATTATTATCTCTATAGCTCTATCTAGATAAGATAGGCTGGACAAACAATCTGGAGGA
>NW_022103913.1:2326772-2328728 GCF_000313985.2 Echinops telfairi | reverse complement strand
GGTTCATGAGGAAGAGGGTGGGAGGGAGGGGAAAAATGAGGAGCTGATGATACCAAGGGCTCAAGTAGAAAGCAAGTGGTTTGAGAATGATGAGGGCAATAAATGTACAAATGTGCTTGACACAATGGATGGATGTATGGATTGTGATAAGAATTGTATGAGCCCCCAGTAAAATGATTTTTTTATAAAAGGTATGGAAAAAGAAATACAGCTGAAAATAGTTACATTTTCTAGGGAAGTGAACTATAGTTTTTTTTTTCTTTTAAATAAAGTCTTTTCCACAACTTAAATTTCTTTCAGATGCAGTGCTTGAGAAACTATTCACCTGTTTCCTTTATTGGTAATCACAAGCAGATATGTCTGCTACAAGTGAGAAAAAGGCATAAGGAATAGGAATTCTTACGTAGTGTAAGGTGACGTTCTTTATAGAAAGGTTTGATTTAAATGTTTGATACTTAAGTAGAAAATATACGATTTGAACAATTACCTGGATCTGTAGCTGACATCAGTGAGCCAAAGAATAAGCAGTCCGTGAAATGAAAGTCTCCATTTTTCAACTGGCCAGCATTTACCATAGCCTTGACAAAGCCATACATAATTAACCTGTTGAAGAGAAACATAAGATCTTCAAACATCCAGCTGAATTCTGTATCATAAACCCATGCTCTGGTAGTTTCTCCTGTGCATCCTGACTAAGCACCACACATAACTTACCCCATTCTGCCAAGTCACGGCAGGGCTATTTTTCAGCACTCTGTGTTAACAACTCCTGACTACTGAGGAAGGCTTGTTCACCAAATAGCACACTTCATTCACCTGGCAAAAGGTCACACTTTCCAGTATGTTTCAATGAAAATAAGGTAAGCCTCAAGAATATAAAGATAATCCATCAACTGTGGCACAACAAAGGGTGCCCACAAACAGGCAGTGACTTTGGTGACATCTGACAATGGATGGCCTTTCGGTTTCTTTGTCTTGTCTGCTGGGTGTGTTGGAAAGGGTTCAAATTTCCAATCTGCCTCTGTCGGGAGAATGTTGGTTTTTCACGAAACAAGAGATGAGTCTTGACTACTACGGATGTCCGCACACTTCCACACTGGACGAATGGAAGAATTCCACACAGCAGATTGCTGTTAAGTTGTGCGCGAACCTTCATACATTTTTTAAATGAACCCTGAAAGGAATACATTTTGATCTTTTAAGAAAAGCTGTTCTTTTTATGAAAGTAAAAAAGTTTCCAACCTTCCTGTTCCCATCCCACGAAACCCAGCATATTTGTTTTAGTCATCATTTGCCATTATGTAGCTTTTACTTTGTATTTAATTTGTAAATGGTCTGTTATTTCTTGCTAAAATCATAATAGAGAAAATAGAGAGGATGTAGACCACAATATAATCAGTTTATAATTGCAACTATATTTTACTATCTGTATCCAGTTGATCAGTTCCCACTCATGCAGACCCCTTAAGTGCAGAGTAAAACTGATCCAGAGGGTTTTAAAGCCTGTGAGCTCTTGGAAACAGATTGATAGACCTTCCTACTGAAATGCCCCTGAGGGGGCTCGAGCTGCCACTTTTTGGTAGGAGTCCAGTGTTTAATTGTTTGTGCCAAAGGAACTCCTTTTGGTGACTATAAAAATCCTTAAAAATGATAGACCTTTACAACCCCAGATGCTATTTTATCTGGGCACCATCTACTTCCTTCACCGTGATGTAAGAACTAATTTTTCTTAAGTGGGAGCTAGGATTTAGTGTGAGCCCAAAACCTATTCCTAGATCTATGTTTTAAATATTCTTAAATTTTCAATTTATTATCATTTAGGAATTAAAACATTTGTCATATCTTCCCATAGTTCAATCACGTTAATCAGATTTTTAAAGTTGCTTCCACAATCAGTTTCCAAACATACTTTTTCTTCCTGAACTCCTTGATGAAGTCTCCAATTTATCCCCGCCC
>NW_022103913.1:2317698-2326661 GCF_000313985.2 Echinops telfairi | reverse complement strand
ATAAAAAAACATATAACACAATTTCAAAAGGGAGACCCCCATGACATAACACCTCTGAGATACCCCTAATATGAACAAACAAAAACAAAATAAAACAGAATGCCCATCACAGATTTGCCAGAATGATACATATGTTATTACAGCATTCAGGGCATTGATGTAGCAAGACCTTATTTGTCCACCTGCAACAGTTCACCAGTCTTGGGACAGCTAGCTGTCTTCCACTTCTTGACACCATGTCTTTTCTGACTTAAGTCCTCAAGGTACAAGTGTGTCTGAGGTAGAGTCTATATCACCCAGTAGAGTTTGTGTCCAAATAAGCAGCCATCTAAGCAAGATGTCATCTAAGTCCACATGGAAGAAGCACACCATCAATAGCCACCAAAGGACTATAAATAATATAACCTGAAGTTGAAGGAGGGATTAGTATCAGAGCCTAAATTGTGAGAATCCGGTTAGCAGAAGGCTCTGCATGACAGTGGGAACTCAAGATTCATCTGTGGCAACTACACAGGAAACAAGCCTCCACAATTTTATCCACAATTGAGGGATAGGACAAAAGGGGTTATTAGACAGAGGGCATTGGAGAGATGAGTATAGAAGAGATCAAAGGCATAAATCTTACTTGAACAGTTAAAATTTTGTCAGTTGGTTCCCCCCTCTGATATATGCTGGACTCGTTCTGGTTTCAACAGTTTCTATATATATATTTGTCTTGTTCATTCATATTAGGGTGCATCTCAGAGGTGTTATGCCATCAGAAGTCACCTTCTTGAGGTTATGTTATATGTTTTTCTGTTTTCTGGTGTATGAAACTCGGGATTGATGAACCTACAGGGACACCAAGTTGAACAAGGGTTTTGGGGGACGTGGGTGCTATGGGGATGAGTGGGTGGAAGGGAGACAATGTCAAGGAGTCCAGGAAGTAAAAGATTGTTTGGAAACTGGTTGTCATAGCAATTGTACAGTTCTGCTTGATATGATTGAACTATGAAATGATATGATATATGTATTAACTCCCATTTAATTAAACAAATGGATCTGATTTATAACAGGCTCATATACACTTATCCAGGGAAGAATCATCTTTGGACTGTTAACCACAGGTGAGCCTTTGCAACATAGTGGTTACGAATTGGGCTGTTAACCACAAGGTCAGCAGTTCGTAACCACCTGCTGCTCTGTGAAATATAGAGGAGGCTTTCTACTCCTGTAAAGAGTCTTGGAAACTCCTAGAGGAACTTCTACCCTGCCCTATACCTTTGCTATAAGTCGGCATCGACTCCATGGCAGCAGCTTTGGTTTTATTTGGATCCAGGACCTACTATCATGATACTGATCAGAGCAGTAGATAGTGGTGGCAGGGCACCATCTAGTTCTTCTGTTCTCAGGCTAGTGAAGGCTTTCGTTCATATGGCTCATTAGTTCTTTGAAGTAATTGTGGTCATGAGTCTCTGAATTCTTCACTCTTCTTTATTCCATATGGAAAGAGCTCAATAATTTATCAAAGTGACCAATAATTCTTACTTTATTATTAATAAAAAGTAATCATAAATTCAAATGCATCTATCCATGTAGGCCTGTCACTCTCATCAAGCATGTCCAACATGCTCATGCCAGTCATTCTCTAGCCACAGGTAGCTGCTGTTCTTACTTCTACACCTATACATTATTAGTGTCTGCTTCACATAAATGGAATCATACAACAGCTGGTCTGTTGGACCTGGATTCTTTTGCTCGATGTGTTTTTCAATCCACGCTGCTGTACAGACTGGTGGTTCAGACTTTTGTTGTTGAACTGTCTTTCACGGTACGACTGGAGCAAAATACTTTTCCGTTTATTTATTCTCTTACTGATGGGTATTTGGATTGTTTCTAGTTTCACTATTATGAATAAAACTGTTATGAAGAGTAATTTACAAAAAGTAATCATAAATATTTTGACTGGGATGTCTAAATGAGCCCATTAATAGTTGCCATATTCTCTCAAAGTAGTTTGTGCTATCAGCATTTCATAGTAAGTATTTGAGATCCACAGGACACTGGACAGGAGGATCCTGCTGGAAAGAGGTAACCAGTGAAGTCCAGTTCATGCAATATTTTTCATGGCAGCAGAGCCAACTAACATGTCATCTGGGGTCAGTGTGAGGTTAGAGAGAGCTTGATACATGGGCATGCAGGGTGGAGGAAGAAGCAAAAGTGGCTCTTATACATCAAAAGAGTTGAAAATGTTGATTTCAACAAATATCCACTTTGTGCTATTCCTTGAAAAGCAAAGTCCTGGTGCTGTAGTAGACAAGAGAAACATCTATGGTCTGCTCCCAAAGAGCAGAGTATCATCGAATCGCATCCAGGACCCTTAGTCTAACACAAGGCATTTGGGAAGGGAATTCAGGGAGGTACTCAATATAGCAATTCGTATTTTATGGAGTGTTTATGATGCTCACTTTAACATTTATGAATTTATTCCCCATTATTAAAGTTCCACACCTAAAAACATGTTATGAAATTGTTTCAGGACAACAAAATTCTAGACAGTGTGATTGCTTAAGTGAGTTTTAAATAAGTTCTCTGTATTCTTTTATCTTTTCAAAGAAAACATCTTAAATATATGCCTGAATGTGGTAGAGGACAAAGGGGCAAGTTCTGAAAACATGATAGACATGCTCAAACATCTTTAGGGACTGAGTCACTGGGGTTGGGGAACACTGAGGTCAATAGCATGGCAAAATTGACAAGGAGAATACATTCTCTCTGCTTTATCATCTCCCTGCGAGATATTCCTCTCTGCTTTGTCTCCCTGTGAGGCATTCCTGTTGACAAGCCACATGGAAACACACTGATGGAGCCAGAGCCCTGGAGCTGGAGAAGCCATGTGGAGACCCATGCCAGCTCTGAGATGCTTATATTGCCATTGGATCCACAAGATTTTCCACCCACTGGCCTGAGATCTTCTTGCATTTGGCATCATTGCATGTGTTGCATGAACCTGAAGAGGAATTTATAGACTGGTATTGGACATGTGGGCTAATATTGAACTTACGGACTTGATCTGGACTGGGCTGGGATGTTTTCTTAGTATTCAATTACTCTTTGATATAAAGTTCTTCCTTAAACACATATGAGTGCCTATGAACTTGTTTCTCTAGTTTGCCCAGACTAACACCGCACCTTGGCTCAGTTTTCAGCTAAACAATACACAGGTCTATAAGGAGGAGCAATAACACTAGGGAAGCACAGGCACTTCTTACAATACTCATTTGAGATGAAAAGGGCAGCATTTACCCAAGGACTAAGCTCAGAAGAGTCAAGAAAGAAGAAGGAAGGGAAATAGGAAACATAAAAAGAAAGTGGAATAATTAGAATCATCTTTATAATTTTAAGTATCAGTTACCATGGTTGTATATAGTGGTTATGTTTGGGCTGCAATCCACATAGTCAGCAGTTTGAAACCATCAGCTAGTCTGTGGTAGAAAGACTGGGCTTTCTGTTCCTGTAAGCCGTCACAGTCCTGGAAACCCACAGGGGGTCTCTGTGAGTCAGAATTGACTCAATAGCAATGAGTTTGGTTTGGGTTTGGTAACCCTACAAAAGTAACTACAGTAAAAGCATTTCTTTAATTGCTAGTGACAAGCCAAGGAAAAGTATTGTAGTCAGCTTAGAAGTACAGCTGTGTGAACTAATATTAACTCTGTGTGCTTTTTTGATTTTTAACTCATTGGTATCTAATTGATTCTTATATGTAGTGACCCTACAGGACAGAGAACAATTGCCCCTGTGGATGTCAAGGAGCCCTGGTGACATAGTGGGTTGTGTTGGAGCCTAACCACAGGTTAGTGGTCCGGAGAAAGATGAGGCTGGTAAACCAAAGGGATACGCACTCTGTTCGATGGGGTCTCTCTGTTTCGGAATTGACTCTGGCAGTGATGCTTGCTATTGGAAGAGCCAAATCTGTCTGTGGAAACCAACAAACACATATGGACCATGGAACAGGCCACTATCTGGCGTTCACTCTGCATGGGGAGATGGCCCAGTAGGTCCTGGAATAAATGATGCTGTGATTTGTGCACTGAATTAAAAATGCTATTCCCAAACATGTTCATTCCGATATGGCAAGTATTTTTCCTCATTAATTTTCATGTGTGTATTGGTTTCTTGTAGTCACTGCAACATAATAACAAACATGGTGGTTGAAAACAGTTAAAATCTATTCTATTTTCTGAAGTCCACAAGTTCAAAATCATTATCAGTCACATAAAACTAAGGTATCAACCGAGCCATACTCCCTCTGAACACTCTCAAGGAGACCGCTTCCTGTGTCTTCCATATCTTCTGGTGGCTGCTGGCATCCCTTCACTTCTGTCCAGGCCACTCCAACCTTTCCTTTGTGGTTACATTACTTTTATACTTATATTTTGTATTCTTTCTCTGCCTCCATTTTATAAGGATACCTGTGATTACATTTAGAGTCCAGTCAGAGAATGCAGGATGATTTCTAATATCGAACTCTTTAACATAATCACATCTGCAGTGTTTTATTTTGTCATATGGGGTAGCTTTGAAAAAGCCCTTTACTAAGAAGCCAGAGACTCAGAGAAAAAAACTAGTCTGCAGAGCTAATAGCCTTTAAGCCAAGGCCTCTTTCACACTAAGACCAGAAGAACTAAATGGTGCCTAGCCACCACTATTGCAGACTCTGATTTTAGACAACAAGAGACCTTGAGAGAATGAGGGAAAACTGAGAAACGGAACTCAAATTCTCATATTCTCAAGACTTATGAATTAGTTGAGATGCAGGACTCCTTGAGACTATTATCCTGTGATAGTCTTTAAACCCTGAACTGAAACTCTCTTATGAGGTCACCTTTAAGCAATATAACAGACTGACACAACACAAAGGATATTTTATAGCACTCCATTAAAAACAACTATATAAGACCAAAAGGTCAACAATTAATGCAAAAATAAAGATGAAGATATCAATAAGTAGGGAAACTACAATCCTGGAAATGAAATCTCACAATGAAAGCAAATGTTGACCCAATGTGAAAAAATGTAACTGTCACTGAACACAAATTGTCAAATATGTGTCTAATTGTGTTCCCCCCCAAACAACAAAATATTATGTTTTCAGAAACCTTACTCAGTCCTATGGTAAATGAACAACTGAGTCAGACACAAGCTTTGTTCTCGGGAAGGGGAGAGTCACATACACAAGCAGAACACAGGACAGAAGGTGCCACATGTGCTGTGAGTGGTGTTGTCCAAATGCCCTGGGATCACAGAAAGGAGGGGCTCCTTTCCTTGGGAAACCAAAAGAGGCTTTAATAGAAAAGTGAGATATTTGTTAAACCTTGTGTATGTCTGGGTAGACTAGAGAAACAAATCCATGGACACACATATGTGTATAAGAAAGAGATTCATATACAAGAGCAATGGAATATTGAGAAAATATCCCAGTCCAGTCCAGTCAAGTCCCTAAGTCTGATATTAGCATGTATGTCTGATACCAATCTATAAAGTCCTCTTCAGACTCACAAAACACACGCAATGACGTTGAATGTAGAAAGATGATCACAGGCCAGTGGGTAGAAAGTCTTTGGATCCAGTGTCATTGGAAACATCTCAGCACTGACAGGGGTCTCTGCATTAGGGTAGGTCCACGTGTCTTGTCAGCTGCTATGCTTCCCAGGGTGTGAGCAGTCTCCCACCTCCAAGGAGAAAGTACCGGATTTCCCAGAATTCTCAGGAGAAGGCCATGCCCACAGAGGCCTCATTGGCTTTGATCTGATTGCCAAGCTAGACTCCACCCCTACACTCTTAATCCTCAAATTGACAAATGAATATATATCTACCACAAACCTGAAAGTTAAATATAAGTTTGGAGACTTCTAAGGCAATATTTCTCAAAGTGGGGATGTGTAAAAGCAGGTATCTACATTTTATCCTAAATTGTGATCTATAGTACATATGTATCTAATTGTGGGGACACTGCTTTTTTTTCCTGAAAAGGGACAGTAGCTCATATAATTTTGAGAGAGAATCTATGTTTTAAAGAAAACCCCAACTACTAATTTTTATCCCCTCACCTATAAAATCATCGTTTCTTGTTGTTATTTGCTGTGAAGCCAATTCTGACGTATGGCCGTCCTTATGCAGAGTAGAATTGTACCATAAGATTCTCAAGGCTGATGGTTCTGTGGGCTGCTCACCATACACTTCGGTAGAGTGGGTGGTTCAAACCCACCACCCACTCGACAGAAGAAAGTAAGTCTGGCTGCCCCTTAAAGCATTACAGTCTCAGAAACTCCATATAGGGTTGCTATGAATTACAATGGACTCAACAGCAGTGAGTTTGCTTCTTGGACTTTGGGAAGCAGATCAATAGAAGGGCTTCTGGTTGGGTTCAAGTCACCAACCTTTCAGTTAGCACTTGAATGCTTAACTGTTCAGGGGCTGGAAACTGCAAAATTCAAGGGGCAGATGAAACTCATGTGAATATTCAGGGAATGATTTGCTATCGGCCACCACTACCGAGATGCATGAGGACAGCCTATTCTGCCTGAGATGTGGCTACACTATGACTCTAACCTTAGTGCCTAGCATGGTCTTCTCTGTCCCAAGAAGCCTCCCACTGCTGGTGAAACTGAAGGTCCTTCCTATCTCACATATAACCCTTATGACCACCCTGCTCTTCCCCTACACGCCACAACTTTGTGTAAGGCACTGTAATTAACTTTCATGGTTTCCTTTCAAGCCAATTCTTCATCTGGCTTCTTTTGGCCTACAATTGACTGTCATGCTTTATCAAGAACAGAGGAGCTACAGATAAGTGGTGGTGAAAAAATGAATTGCTCTTTAATAATGCATGTAGTTGCAGGCTCTGGGACACTGGGTTAAGTGAGTCTATTTCCCATGTGGCCTGCTGCCTACTTGCCATCATCTTGCCACCCCTGGGTGCTTCACTCACCCCTGCATTTCTCCACAAATTTCTGCTTATTCTGTGACCCACGGGGAATAAAAAAACCCTCTGTGAAGGGCTTCAAGATTCTTGGAGGAAAAATGATACAAGTGTCAAGCATAACAATGGAAATGGACCTAAATTGCAGTGGTGACATGGCTGTAAGAGGTGAAGATCGACTGAAAGATAAACTACCCACTGGTAATAACCTGACCAGACACCTTGATTCCATTACTACTCATGCCCTTGGAGAGTGTGAAAGGGGATCACTTAGCTTTCTAAAATCTAGTACAACATCTCACTCTGCCCCTCTATGACTTACCTAAAGGATAGCAGGGGAGAAGGCGGAAAGAACCATAAAGATAGTTGCCCTCACTAAAGGTAGCATGTGTCCCAAATGGCAGCCTCTCTGGCCGTGCTCCATGCAGCGTGCACCAGCATCCTGGTTATGCAACCCTACAGAACTCTGAGCAATCAGCACTCTTCAGCTCTCGCTGCTCACTGTAGGCTTTTTCTCCCCTTACTGACATCCATACTCACACCTCACTGGATATAATCCCTGCTCTTACGTCTATCCCTCTTTCAAACAGTTTATAAAGTGTCTCCTTCATTTCATCCTGTTCCTAAATTCCTCTGATACAGTCTGCATCTATCTTAACTAGTTTGGAGAGAGGAAGCACATTTGGTTGGTATGCCTTCTGTACTACTCTAGTTATGCATCACTACTTTATGCACGGGGGCTCCAGCCTTGCCAGATGCTCAGGACTTCCAAGGATGAATCCCATGTGTCCCCCAGGATCTCTGAGCTCAGGGAAGGGATAAGCAGCATGAGTAAATAACTGAATTTAAGTAAGAAGCTCTGAGGAGGGAGGGGGAACTCTGGTCTGCAGGAAGATGGAGGAGAGTCCCTCTCCTTGGAAGTGAGTTGATTTTGAAGGACAGAGGGGGTCAGACATGAGTTGTGACAGGAGAAGGAGGAAATGGGCAATCGCTACAGCAAAAGGTAATGTAGGCCACAAAACAAGTGGGTGATAATACACAGTATCAACAGTGAATGCTCAGTTATTCAGCTTGGTTTCTTCTACTAGGCACTGTTATAAAGGTAGTCCCCAGGTTATAAATGAGATCCAGTCTTATGCCTGTCTTTAAGTTGAATTTGTAGGGAAATCATAACAGATGTATATGGCTTGTATTTAGCCTCACTTTAGTGCAACAACTAAAAGTCCTTGTAGCATAGTGGGTAATGTATTAGGCAGCTAACCACAAGATCACTAGTTCAAAACTACCAGCCTCTCTGAGGGAGAAAGATGAGGCTTTGTACTCCTGTAGATAGTTACATGCGGGGAAACCCACAGAGGCAGTTCTACCCTATCCTACAGGGTAGCTATGAATCAAAATTAACTTCATGAGAGTGAACCTGCTTTGGGGAATAGTCCAAGAAAAGACATGAACCCTTTTAAGTGATTTAAATGCGGATTGTGCAGCAATTGAAGGTGATAGAAATAAATAATCTGTTGAAAATAGGGGTTGATTTAAAGCCCTGGAGATGCATCCACTGACAATGGATCCACAAAACTTTTCACCCACTGACTTGTGATTTTCCTGCATGTGCTGTATGGGTCTGAAGAGGAATTTATGGATTAGTATCGGGCATAGGGGCTATTATTAGATTTATGGGCTTTATCCTGACTAGGCTGGGATGTTTTCTCAATATACAATTGCTCTTTGATATAAAGCTCTCTCTTACACATATATGAGTGTCTCTGGATTTCTTGCTCTAGACAACCTGGCCTAACACAGCCACTTATGTGTAGAGCCAGGTAAACTTGTTAAAGGGACTCTTCTGATTCAGGAGGTCTGGAGTGGGGCCTGACACTATGTATGTCTGAACACACCCAGGTGAGGTAGATGCTGCTGGTTCAGGGCCTCACTTTGAGTAGCGAGACTGCCATTAACTGAGCAAATAGGTTGGCCATTTGTGTTCACTGTAAACTTTTTTTTT
>NW_022103913.1:2306437-2314953 GCF_000313985.2 Echinops telfairi | reverse complement strand
GTGTTAACAAACCCAGGGACAAGGGAACAACAAGCGATCCAAATTGGTGGTGAGGTGGGTGTGAGAGGCCTAGTAGGGCACTGTAAGCCTTTATGGTTAAACCCTAAAAGAGGCACCAATTTGAATTCACAAATAGAGCTTGGCTGAAAGGTAATGAATACAGGTCCACATACAGATAAGTACTGTATACCCACTGCTTGGAAACTTGATCTCCCTGCTGATTTGTGGGTAAGAGATGACTGCTGAATAATCGTGTGAAGATTCTTTGGAATTCTTGGGAGAAGATAGGAGGAGGGATCCTGGAGGACAGGAAGAATGTGTCACTCAGTGAAATGTACAGTTTTACAGAAGGCTGGGAAGTCTGATGGGCAGCTCCAAGGAGATGTGCATCCTTATCTCTCCCCTGACTCCTCCCTGGCTTTGGGCAAGCGATGGACGATGGCGTTGGTCTTACATTTGTCATTAGTCACCACAAGGTCCCACTGTATTTTCAAAAGAGTTAAAGAACATCTTACGTTGTACTTTAATTTAATCATTTCAAAATACTAGCCGAGATTACTGTTTGTTATAGGAGTAATATACTAGGGAAATAAAACAACGGATTTCTTTGGTGGAGGCTGAATTTGTCAATGGAGAACATAGTATGCAGATCAGAACCTTTCACTGCCAGCACAGGTGTGCATGTGTATGTGCTATTGTTAGGTGCTATGGAGCCACCCACAATTAATGCCAATCCCATGCACAATGGAAGGAAACACTGCCACCCCCATGATTACTTTCAGATTAGACTATTGTGATTCATAGAGTTTTTATTGGATTGCTCTGAGACAGATTTATGCATAAAATATTTTATCAATCACAATTAGAGAAGACCATCAAAAATGTTTCAAAGCATGAAAATCACCCAGGTCTAAGCAGCACAGGAGGGGCCCAGTCCTCTGTGCACTTACACCTGGCCCTTGACCTCTACTTTTTCACCCTTACAAACATATGCACAGTTGTTACATTATTGACTTTTCCTGGGAAGTGCATAAAATCATGACCCATTGTTATATTTTCGCAGATAACGTAACTGGACACCTCTCTACCACCACACAGCCTGTGCCCTGCCATGTCTCCACAAGTGGACAGAAGGAACACTGGAATCAATATGTTAGATCAGTGGAGGGAAACACCAATGACTTAGACATTTTTCAGTTCCAAATACCTAACCTATCAATATAGAAACTAAGGTCCCATGTGGGTGGAAGAAGCACACCAGCCTGTCCCAACACGATCACTGAAGATAAAGTGGGTGCATAAGCAAATGTGGTGAAGAAAGCTGATGGTGCTCAGCTATCAAAAGATACAGAATCTGGGGTCGTATAGACTTGACAATAAATAAGCAGGAATCTAACTGAGAAACAACAAAGCCCACATGGAAGAAGCACACCAGCCTGAGAGATCATGAGGCATCGAAGGGATCAGGTATCAGGCATCAAAGACCAAAAAAAATCATAGCATTGTGAATGAGGGGGAGTTCAGAGTGGGGACCCAAGGCCTATCTGTGGGCTATTGGACATCCCTTTGCATAAAGGTCATGGGGAGGAGACGAGCCAGTCAGAGTGTGGTGTAGCAATGATGAAACTTGAATGCTTCCTTCCCCCACTATCATGATCCCAATTCTATGTAACAAATCCGGCTGGACCAGAGGATGTACACTGGTACAGATAGGAACTGGAAACATAGGGAATCCAGGGCAGATGAACCCCTCAGGACAAGAGGTGAGAGTGGTGATACCAGGAGGGTGGAGGGAAGGTGAGGGAGAAAGGGGGAACAGATTACAAGGATCTACATATAACCTCCTCCCTGGGGGATGGACAGCGGAGAAATGGGTGAAGGGAGACACCGGACAGTGTAAGATATGACAAAATAATAATTATAAATTTTCAAAGGTTCATGATGGAGGGGGGCGTCAGGAAGGGAGGGGAAAAATGAGGAGCTGATACCAGGGGCTCAAGTGGAAAGCGAATGCTTTGAGAATGATGATGGCAACAAATGTACAAATGTGCTTGACACAATAGGAGTACGTGTGGATTGTGATAAGAGTTGTACAAGCCCCCAATAAAATGATTTAATTATTTAAAAAAAAAAAAGAAACTAAGGTCCCACAGGTTCATGGCTTATCCAACACCAGCCAGACTCTGGTTGGCTGAAGAACGTGGACTGGGTTTACCAGAACTGGCAGTTTCCACAGACTCTGCTGAGCCCAAGATCTCAGTAAAGGGAGTAAACCTGTGATTTGAATATAACTTGACTAATCTAGCCCTCACGAAGAATTTTCTCTACTTGTTCATATTCCCTAAAGTGCATTGATGCTCTTCAGCTGAACCATGTGATGTCCTAAATCCAAACTGTTGGTTGCAGTAGAATGTAAATAAGAATAAACTGCAACTCTCTGGATTTTTTCCAACCTGATCAACTTTCCAACAAATATCAAGCTCATAAATAATGATGGCACCTGAAACATATTTAGCTCAAATTAAGATGTAACACAATTTGCTATGTGATTGAAGGCTTTACAACATGTTATTATTATCATGGCAGGATAAAACGAACAATTCATGCCATGAATGAAGAAAATTAAATATCACTTCTTTGCTCTGATTCTTTTTTTAAAACATGTGGATATATTTCCTAAATCTTTTGGATCTCTGAATGGAGAACTTCAAATAGTTTGCATTGCATATGAGGGCTACAATACAAGGAGGCTTCAAAAAGTTCAAGAGAAAAAGGTATTAAAAGATAATGGAATGTTTTCCGATGAACTTTTTGAAATCCCCCCATACAGCTTGTTACTTGAAACTCCATTGTAGCTCTGTAGTGTGTTTCTTATATGACCTTTCAAATCACTTTTCAGAGCAGACAGACTGTTCTCCTGGGCTCCTTTTCTAATAGCTGAGTTTACCCACTAATCAAATAGAGAAAAAACAACCCAAACATTTTATGGAACAAAAAAGCAATAAAAATTTATTCTTGTAAAGTAATTATTCTCTTATATAGCCTATACTTTTAGACCACTACCCCTGCTCCCCACTATCCCAGCAATACAAATATCTGTTAAGGAAGATAAATTGATTTGCTAAACTTTGTTATTCCCAAGTTTACCCAGATGAAATACAGTTTTCTCTCAGTATCTGAGGGAGATTGGCTCCAGGACCTCCATGGATACCAACATTGGTGGATGCTCAAGTCTCCTGTGTAAAATGGCACAGGGTTGAATGGCATAGTGTAAAATGGCATGTGTTCATGCATCCTCCTGTCTACTTTAAATCATCTCTAGGTTACTTATAATACTTTATAAAATATAAATGCTTGTAAAGAGTATTTTATACTTCCTCCTGTCCTTTAAGGGGTTGCCTTGACCACTTTATTGCTTTTTCCTCCAAATATTTTTAAACCCTTGGTTAGTTGAATCCTGAAATGTGATCACCTAGTCATCTGATCTACTACCAAAGAACTGACATAACTTACTCTTCATCTCTGCCTGCACTTGCCCACTCATTAACCTCCAAGAAAAGAGAATAGTTGCCCTTTCTTTATAAAAATAATGTTTGAAAGGGAAATAATAAAGTTTATTTGTCATTCTGTTTTAATGTATTATTTGTTGAGCACCTACTATGTCCCCAGCACCAGGCTAGGTGCTGGGAATGAAATGGTGGAAATGATCATCATCTCCTGGAGTACAGAGAGCAATAATCAGACTTCTGGGGCAAACACTAATTCCACTCACTAGCTCTTCAACCATGAGCAAATTATCTACCTCCACTTTTCCTCTTTTTCTTTGTAAATAAAATGGGGATAATAATCGGACTCATCTTTTTAAAATTTTTCTGTTGTTACCAGAGAATCACTGATGAATGTCCCAAGCTTCTTTAATTCCCTAGCTATCTCTTTTTTTGGAAAACACAAAAGAGAGCTTAGTATTAACCATCTCCTTCAAATAAATAACGGCTAAGGAGAGGCTTGTCAAAAAAAGCTTTACCAAGTTTTCTTGGATATAGAAACCTGTAATTTCACCTAATTTGTCTATAGAATGTGGCTAAAAACTCCCTGGAAAGAAAGATTTATTTAATTCTTCATGACTGGGTGGCGGGAGTATGGGTGGTTTTGTTGCAGCAGGTGTCAGAGTGAGCACCTCGCTCCACCACCAAACCCAGTCCCGGAGCACTCTGATGGAGCTCGGCCAGGGCTCCGGGAGAAGATGATGAAGATCAGCTGGCTTGGAAAGCTCCATATGCTTAGTGACACAACTAATGAAAGTACTTAAACAAAAAATGCCAAATCCCCAAAGCCCTGCTAGAGATGATATTGTAAGAAAAGACATCTTTGGTAACAGAGGGAGTAAGGAAAAAAGAGGTCCATATTAATGGGTGCATTAATATTTGTGCAGATGTTAGGACAGAGCAAACTCACCTTATTCAGTATTGATCAGAGATTAGCAAACCAGTTTGTTGTTTAACATATCCCTTTTGGAAAATTCTTCTAAAAATATTGAAGAAGCTAGAAATGTATTTGGTGGGTAAAAAGATGTAAGGCTGGGTTTGCTGCCTGGAAAAAAAAAAAAGCTAACAAATAGCATTACACCCAGAACTCAGACCTGAAGGATAGTCATAAGGAAGAGGGCTCTCTGTGTTACTCCAGAGAGCCAGGACAATATTAAGGACTGAAAAGGAATTCTGACAGCCTGTTGAAAAGAAATGCTCAAAAAATGCAATTAGAATAGACCAAGATGAGCAATAGTGTGTTTCCTTCCCTGGTGGAATTTAAGCATCTCTTAAATTTTCTATGGAAAAGATATTGCTGTATTCTATAAAAAGTATACAGGTATGCTTGGGGGAGGGAATTTTGAGAATGGAATTAAAAGACTTCTAAGGTGACTTCAAATTTTATGGTGTCATAAAACCCCGAGTGAAAAATAAAAGCAAGCACAAAGTGAAGACGATGGGAAACTTTCTAATTGACAATGTTTTCTAGCATTTTAATTTATCAAAGTAAAAGTGAAGACAAATTGGACAGGACTCAAAGTAAGGCACGGAAGAACTGATTTTGTTAACCACAGCTTTTCCTCACATGACAGCAGGGTCTTAACAAATGCTGTTTGGATTCGAATAAAAATAGATGAAGCTGCCTTGTTGCTGTTGAATAAATGAGCTATCCCAGGAAGGAACAGAGACATTCACAAAATGCACTGAACTCCTCGAGTCTGGGACCAACTAATTTCTCTTAATCAAGGTAACCCTAAATAGCCAGACCAGCACCCTTTGGTCTACACAGAACACCAAGGCTCCTGTTCTAACCGTTAGGAGGTCCTAAGGCACTTCAAACTCATGAAGACTGAAGCCAGGATTTTATTCAGAGCCATGGTATTACTGCAGTGCCTATTTCCTTAGTAGTGGCACCAATATATTCCTACCATTTCACCATATCTCTCCCCATATGCAGGTCTAAATCTATCCACTATCAAGTCTAGGATAACAGTACAAACCCCCTGGGTATTTATATGGCCCCTAATATGCCCTTGATCTCCACCAATATACAGCCAGAATGATGATTTTAAAACACAAATAGGACCATGTAGCTCCATGCTTAAAGTCTTTTGATGACATCCCACTGCCCATAGGTCTCATACTATCTTGCTTAAGGTAGTTCTGGCTTTTCAGATTCATGCTTCACCTTCTGCTCTCTGTTCAAGAGGCTGTGAACTCCACCAGCGAGCTCCTTTGCCCTCTGATGTTGGGCTACATTAGACTAATGAAGTGAGGATGGGAAGTAGAACACTAGCAGGAGAGAAGAGGGAGGCTGGGGCATTTATTCTTGGGATTCTTTCCCTCTGAATTCTATATGAGAACACTCTATCATTTGAACAGACACCATGCTCCCCTAGGATGGCCCTGTCATCACAACTCCTTCGCCAACTTTCACTACCAGCTTCATCTCCTTCCCATTCAGACGCTAAAGGTGTGCTACTGGCATGTTAACCCATAACTTAGCCTATGTGCTCTCTCTTCACCCTGACTATATCTTTTCAATAGCCCCTCTGGGCTCTACTACAAGGGAGAGAGCCATCTAATACAAGTAGAAGTTTTAGAAGGCCTATGCATCTTTGGGAGCCCTGGTGGTGTGGAAACTATGCATTGGGCTGCTAACTACAAGGTCAGCAATTAAAAACATCCTCCATTCCACGGAGAAAGTTGAGGCTTTCTATTCTTCTAAAAAGTTACAGTCTCAGACACACACAGGAGCAGTTCTATCCATTCTACGGGGTCATTCCTAGTCAGAATTGACTCAAGGGCAGTGAGTGATACATCTTTACTGCACTCACCGTAGAGTTAGCTGTGGAATTATTGTTCTAATGTCTGTCTTTCTTGCTAAAATGAAGGCCAGAACCATCTCTATCTTAAACATTCACAGGCCTTGAGAGAATTTACCTAAGATAACTATTTACCAAATGGAAAGGATGGTTACAGTGGAAGGAGAGAGGAGCAGAGAGTAAGACTACGGTGAGAATAAGTGACCCTTGGTAAAAATGACAACAAGTCACAAGCCAAGGAACCCACACTGTGCATCAACAAGTAAAGCAGCACACCATATGCCTCCATTGTCATAGAAGCTAGGTGATATATGATATCAAAAACTTTGGGGCAGGGCACACTTCCCAAAGAAGTGACCTTCAATTAAGTTTGTTTTAAAACTCATGAGATTTATACATATAAGAATAAATCATTTTTTCTATCCTACAACACGCCAAATCACTATAATTCATGCTATTTGGCTGGACTTGCTAGAAGTTACCTTGAATTTTTAAAAGAGAAAAGGTGCTTTTTATTCAATACTCAAATACCAATACTTTAGAAAAGCCAAGTGTCAATTTCTTATTATCTTAGTTATTAGTACACATCAGAAAGTGGATCATCTGGAGTGTTTCCTCCAGCCTCCTGACAGGGAAAAGAATGACCACCATGGCCCCAGAGTCCAGGCAGGGCTCAGAGAGTGTGTGAACCAAGAGGAGGCTGAGGAACATTCCAGAAGAAGCACTTCGTGGGAATGCAAGGCCAAAGCTAGGAAATTAGTCTAGAATGAATTTCTAGTTCAAATGGCAAGGAACAGTTATCTGAGAGAAATGAAGGAAGCAAGGGGGAATTGGTGAGTTGGGGACTTTGACACTGGCAGAGAAAGGAAGAGATAATTACAGAGCAAAAGTGCCAACAGTTTTGTTACCAAAGCCTTTTATGTGGTTATTTTGATATTTGAGATTGCTGCTCTGGAAGGTCTGTGGGGGTAAGAACAGTACATCCATTGGCCATAACTAGTGAGACCAGAATGGAGGCAAAGGAGGAAAGGCAAGAGATGAGAGATGCGGAGGACAGGGCTGAAACGGAATGAAATTGCTTGGCTGCCTTATCATCTGTGGTTCCTACAGTTCAATAACAGCTTTTCTGGTATTTCCAAGAGTGCATGTATGGACATCAGAGCCACAGCTCCAGGACATCAGAACACGATGAGGTTACCAAACATAGCCTCATGCTGATATCGAGGCAGACTTCTGATGCTCAGGCCTTAATTCAGTAGGTTTGGGGTGAGGTCTGAGATGCTGAATGCTAGTACATTCCTAGGTGATATTAATGCTTCTGGTCAATGGACTATACTTTTAGTTGGAAAATACTGAATTACACATATATGGTAATCATTTTGGATGGTACTACCTGAGTATGGCTTCTCTTGTATTCCTCACCTATCACAGATGTTCATGGCAAGAAAAATAAGATGTCGCCTACAATGGAAGACTGCTTTCCTTGCATAATTGTTTCATGTATTTCATTGTAACAGCATCTGTCACACTAATAGAGTCCTCACTGAATGAACACTTCTGCCTTTAATATTGATTTGAGAAATTTGAATCAGAGCCCTGGAGGTGCTATTGGATAAGCATTGCTCTGATATATCAAACCCACTAACTGCAACTCAAGGGAAATCAGAGGCAGGGTGCTGCAATACAGATTCATAGCCTCAGGAGCCCTACAGAGAAGGTTGCTTTCACTCGAAATTGATTCAATGGCAGTGGATTTATCTTGATTTTTTATTTAACCACAGATTCTGTAAACTTACAGATGAGTTCTCTTAAAATTATTTTCACAGGTGAAAATTAATATTGGAAGTTTCTCTTGGGAAATTACAAGATCTCGCAACTGGGCTTACTGTTCCCTCATGGCAACAACCATTGGCGTTGAGTAGTGGTTGCCTGCTTTAGATGAAGTGTGTGCTTTCTACCTGGACACAGTATGGACCAATGCATATCAGCTTCAAGTTCCCTTTGCATTGGTGTGTGAATCCTGGCACATTGGTTGGAAAAGATAGATGCATATTTGGGGGAAGGTGGTTTGGTTCCAGGAAAGTCCTTTAGTAGTCAACACAATTCTCCTTTTTGGAGAGCCATGTATCTGGGGTCAAGAGCAGAAGAGCTGGGAGGCAAAGGG
>NW_022103913.1:2283335-2305139 GCF_000313985.2 Echinops telfairi | reverse complement strand
AAAAAGAACAGATGCAAGGCCACAAAGAACAAATTTGCAATTGCAGAATGGACCTGGCTCTTTGCAGATAAGAAAAAATAGTGAATAACTGTACAGACATTAGCAGAATTAGTAGGTCTGCACTTCGCAACATGGATGTAATATTCTGGAGTGGTACAGATTCTGCAGCAAGGCATGTTCAAAGACAAGTGAAGATCCAGATTCAAGACAGAAACGTTGAGGATCATATAGGGATTGTTAAGATAAAAAGGCAGGGAAAGAATGATTGAACCTATGAAAAAAAGATGGCAGTGTATCCTCCAATTTATGTTATTTCTTAGGAGTTGGTCACATTTATGAGCCTCTGAATTCAAAAATTAAAAACAAAAATGAACAAACAAGTTGAAATAACCTCATTTTCCAATTTGCAATCTTTGGCTATGTAAGCTCACTTACTGGTTTGATTTTCACTGTTACTTACATTTTTCTGTTCTTACATTTTTATTCCCCCAACTGTTTACACAGGTTTTGAGAAGAAACTCAGGGGAAGGTGTTTTCCTTACATAATTACCTCATGCTTTTGTTGAAGCAATATCTATAATACCAAGAGAGTCCTTACAGAGTGAACATTTTTTGCTTTGTTATGGAATTACAAGGTTTGAACTGAAGGTATAGGCAGTTCCATGCCAGAAAGACTGGGTCAGACTCAGTATATTTCTCCCATCTCAGCTGTTCTCTGGGTGGAAACCCACAGGTTGAGAAATGTCAGGGTTTCCACACTTTCCCACTTCCCAGCTGGATGTTTAGGCCGGCTGTTCTTCTAACCCTTCCTAGCACCCCTTATACAGAACCCAGTACAATTCCGCAGCTGCTCACCTGGATCAGCCTCCACAGGTGCTATCTCATGTACTGAAAATTTCCTTCTACTCTCTCCTTTTATACAGAATTATGTTCAACTGAATATAAGGAAAATAATATATTTTTGTAGTCCAAACTTTGGATTCCACTGTAAACACGGCTAATTGGTACCTGTTTAAGCGAGGCTACCTCCGACTGTGAGCACATCAATCTTCTCCTTGGAGAGTGTGAATAACCACTCTGAGGAGGAGGGCTGTCCTGCTCATCAAACAGACAACTCATGGTTGTTGAATCTTAAACAAGTGAAAAAAAAAAATCCACACAAATGCATTCATGGTCAATGATTTCTTGACATCTTTTAACAATTTGCTTCTGTATAGGTGACAGGGCACAGTTACGCAGGGTTCTAGGAGAGGGTGGTCCGGTTCCACAGCAGACTAAGGGCTCACTCTTCCCTTGTGCAGACAGCTCTTTCAAGTTAGTCCAGGCAGCTTGCCATTCTGTAATCTACAAAGTCTCTGGGACAGAATCTGTAGCTCCTTCAAAGCACCTCTCCCTGGGGAGATATCTAGGGCCACAGAATTGATATGATACCAAATGAACGGGGCTTTAAGTATAATGATTGATAAGGAAATGAACTTTACATTTTGAAAAACAATTAACTTGGAAGAAACTTGAAACCTCCTTTAGGGAGAGTTGGCTCAACCTTAATCAACAAAGAGATGGTGAGATTCTTAATGAGTCTATTAATGATGATGCAGAAGACAGTGGTGATGGAAAAACCCCCAAATTCATATGTTTACTTTCAAAAATGTTTTCAAATATGTACATGAATAATGTGCAAGGCTAAAAATATCAGGTTATGCCTCAATACCTTGGCACCCACTTCCTTCTCCTGGACTGCCCTCCACCTTCACCATAACCTCTTGTCTATGTTCCCCTGAAGTAGTCTTGTTCTTCAAGTCTTACTTCAGGGCTCACTGCTTTTGCTAAGCTAATTTGACCTGCTCCCTTCCTTCCCCTGTCTATTCCGATGTAGTAGCTTGCCTTTCTTCCTTCTCCAGTCTACAGATGCAACTGATATTGTTTTCTAACACACGTTTGACATGTGTTAAGAATAAGACTATGAGTGCCCGGGTGTAGACCTCAAGTGCTATTCTTTGTCTCCCCAATACCAAGTACAGTACTGAGGTGATGATAGTTTGTATAAGACAACAGCTCGTTGAGAACAGTCTTGAAAAATGACAAAGAAACAGTGCTAAAGTAGAAGGGTAGCTCAAATCTCAGAAAATCAGCCTTCATTTTGTGATGGTTAGATGTTATGTCAATTTGATGTACCTGTATAAACCCCTGTCAGTCAGAACACAGCTTAATGACATCTCCTTGGGGGTGCGGCCCTTTATGAGAGATGCCACAGAGAACTTTTTCTTCCCCCTCTTCACCTTCCTGCTTGCTTGGATTCTGCATCGGGTTCAGGGGCAGTGGCCCATGTGGCCCGCTGTCTCTGGGAGCTCTCTATCCCTGCCAAGTTTCTCCCAACCATGAATCGACATGACTCTGTCCCCACTGACCTTTTATTTCCCTGCTTCACCTTCTTGCTTCGGTGGCTGGCAGCTAAGGGAGTCTGGAGGGGCCTCCAGCTGCCATTGGCCCATGAACTTAAGTTGGACAGGGCGGGGCCACTTCCTTCATACAAATGTATTTCTTAATATAAATTTATTTCACATATATGAATATGTATGTCTATATAAATTTTTTATTTTTCTGGTTTAGTTTTGCTAGAAAATTCATCCTAAAACACTCATCAACCAGCACATAAGTAGAAGGTGGTAATATTTCTACAGACCTAGATAAATAGAGCGACGTTTGACTAGAGAATCAGAAGTCTTCTTATAGCCCTGAAGGAAAATTGAGTAGATGCTCAAAAATTATTCAATTAAATAATTTAATAATGTTTTCTGTCAGACTGGCCATAATGCTTAACCCTAATAACTAGCAATATTTTCCAACATTTTGGGATGAATGTTGTAAATTAAACCTTATTGACATTTGTAAGATTCTGACACAATATATACAAACATATCCAAGTAAGTAAAAAATAAATATATATCAATAAGTAAAAAAAGTATTACTACAAAATAATAGAAATTTTTATTAACCAAAAATATCAAAACGTGAAGCTTATGTTTCTTAACATATACTACCCCTAGCTCGATACATTTCTATAGGTGGGGTTTCCATTTTTCTTCCTTTCTCCTAAAGAATTATGTGCTTTTTTATTTATATGATGTCAAAATGTTTTGGCATCCTCAAAGGACTAAAATTGTGTTCCTTTTAAATATTCCTTTAAATATGAAATCTGAAGGGGAAAATCAGGCTGGTAGGGTGGGTGGGGTAATATTTCCCAATGAAACTCTCATAGCACAGCCCCCACTACCCTCAAAGAATGAGTGAGTTTCCTGATAATTTTTCTCATCACTGCAGTTTTCAATTTCATTCAAACTTCTCCCTAATCTATGGTTGTGCTGATAAGATCTATCAAGGTTACTCTTTTGAAATCACTCAGTAGTCCCCGCGTAATGTTCTGGACTTGAATTTAGTGGGTCAAGCAGATCGCTTCAGAAGCCTTGTTGTGATTGGACATCATTTTTGAAGTGACTCTAAGAGACTAAGACAAGTGCATTGCTGAGAGAGCTTGGTTGCAGCCAGCCACAGATCACAGCAGCATGCTTAAACACATTTGTTTTGGAATAAACCTGTCATATATGAACAGGGGCACTAATAGCAATATTTTTTGCCTCATCGTGTGTGGGGGCACACATGCACATACGCGCTTGCATGTGGACATGCCACACTAAAGTTTTAGGTACTTTACTGGAACAATTAACCAACTGTTCAAGGAGTTGTATCCATATAGTTGTATGGATGACAAATAATTTGAGAAACCAAGATAGGTTTCTACCCAGGTCCAGAGTTTTCCCTTCTGCTGTTTTCATGGCAATCAAAGTGAGGACCTGCCTTAGGAAGCTGGAAGTCACTCGAGAAGCAGGTAGCTGGCTGCCCACACCTCAGATCTCACTTGCCGGGCAAAGAACAAATATCCAGGTGCAGTGGATATCTGGGCACACCCTTCTAACTGCAAAAGTCACCCTCCCTTTCCAGTTCCACCTTCTATGGCTCCCAAAAATCTCTCAGCTTCCTTTACCCCACCCTATCTCTGAAGAGCACATTTGATCTTAAACAGTGTACTGGGCAGAGCACTGCAAAGCCACCTCTCAGATCCTCATGGGCCTGGGGAACATGAAACAAAAAGTCAAAGAAAGTGTTGGTGTCGAACTATTAAAACTGATTGCCACTGAGTGGATTCCAGCGTCTAGCACTCCTATGCGCATCAGGGTCGGACTATGCATGCTCTACCTTCTGATTTTTTAGTAGTTGCTTTTTCAAAGTAGATCTCCAGGACTTTCTTCTGAGGCATGTGCACTGGAAGCTTTCAGTTAGCGGCTGGGTACATAAAGTATTTGCACCTACTGCCAAGAACTCTGCTTTGGCATCCAAAAACCCGAACTCTGATTCTGACCCATAGTTACCCTGTATGACAGAGAACGTAGCCCTAAAAGGTTCCCAGAGCTTTACTCTCTATGGAAGCAGCCTGCCCCATCTTTCTCTGGAGGAACAGCTGGTGGGTTCAAGCTGATGACATTTTGGCTGGCAGCAAAGTGCTTAAGCGTTGTATCACCTAAACCAAACGCAAAAACCAAGTTCACTGCCATCAAGTCAATGCTGACTCACAGCAGCAGAACAGGGTAAAACGGCCTCTGTGAGTTTCTGAGACTGTAACTCTTTACGGGAATAAAGATGGGGAAAAGCCCCACCTATCTCCTGTGCACCTGCTTGTGGTTTCAAACTGCTGACCTTGTAGATTGCAGCCCAACTCATAACTACTACCAAGGTTTCTAAAATTAGTCCATAATCAGTCATTTTAACTATTCCATGGGTCTTTTCTGAGTTAAAAATATCAAGTTCAGGCCATCAGTGATATTTTAAAATGCTAAAGAGGTCCCTAACAATACCTCAGCCCCCCCCTCAGCCCCCCATTGAGTCTCCGGTGACCTGCAATCATGTGCCACCACATCACAGTTATCGTGAGGGCTGGAGGCAGAGGACTGGATTCAATCAGAAACCTCTGATGGGGGCAGACAGAGTGAAGAGTGACACCCACTTTATAACATTTGCTTATACCAACGCATAACAAAATAATTACAGTGGTGAGTTTTCCAGCCTTTTGTCTCAAAATCTGAGAGGAATCTCTTGAAGAGAAGATAATAAAAAGAGAGGATGTCTCCAACCACCATCCCTGGATCCTTAGGGGAGAAGTTATTATGGTGGGGCTGTGAAGATGGGGAGCTTCCCCCTCAGTGGCCTCCCCATAGCTTTTCCCAGTAGTTTAGGCTCTATAGCATCCCTCACAGCAACCTTGGGCTGAGGTAGGGCATAGGACAGAAATGGCCAGTGCTCATAGGCCATGGACTGGTAAGGGACGGGAGGAGCACGTAAATGCCACAGGGTAACAGTTCAGAGCAAGGGGAGAGAATGGGAAGGTCCTTCCTGTGGTCTTCATAGGGAGGACTGGAGGGTCAGATGGATATCAGATAGAGGCAAATGAGGAACAGCCTCGTAATTTTATTATTGATTTTATAACACAAAGTTTGCTTTTCTTTGAAAGTTCTTTAAAAGACAGTCTTTTAAAGAGTTTTTGAAGTCAAAACAATTCTAAGTGAACAGAGGGTAGAAGTATTCTATCGACTTTTATGGAATTTAATAGGTGAATGGGTGGCAGTGGGAAACCAAACTGATTTTGCCAAATGGGAAGCTGATCAAATTCTTCTTCCTCCTGAAACATGTCTCTCAAGGCATGCTAAGATTGCTAGTGAAAGCTGGTGGTGCAGCCTTAGGGGCAAGCGTCCGCGCCCAACTCTGCCTTCTCCGAGCTCCAAGCAACCCGGAAGCTCCTGACTCCGCCTCCTTCCATCTCTGCTTTGTTCAAAGCTGCCAGTTCTCGCGTCTTTTCCTGTTGTGTCTCCCACCTCGTAATGGGTAGCATTTCCTTGTCACTGCCTCCATTCCTCCCGAACCTCCGTTTAATTTTTAGCCAATTTTATCTTCAGTGGTCACTAAGTGGTCTTTGTACAGCCTTCTCCATGATCATTTTCTGTTTACTTACTCTTCTTGATCCCCACACTCAATTATTTCTGATAACTGCTATTTTAATATTTTTCTAGAGATCAATGGGCTCATGATGCTAATAACAACTCCCTCTGGCTGTCTCCTGCCTCTCCCCTTAATTTACTCTTATTCCATATCGCCAATCCCAGCTATTGCTCATGCTGCCTGTCCTCCCCATATCCCTTCCACATCATCTGTCTTTGTATTCTCTCTCTTAGTCTCTTGACTGTAGTTAGATTATTACCCTTCACTTCACTTCACTCCAGCCAACCCACCAGCCTGATTTAGTTCCGGTAACCCTGCAGATAAATAAAGCCCAACAACACATACATCTGCCCTGTGTTCCAGCATCTGTCTTCTTTAGGTGATAAAAATAATGTCTCCCTGGGGATGTGATTGATGGAACAAAGATTGCTTTTAGAAACCAACAAACCAATGAGCAGGAAAAAAGCTATGTTCTGGAAAACAAAGTCAGGACACAAATTTGATCAGAATCTTGCACATATGAAGTGGGATGCTAGGTATCCTGGGGAGAGGAGCCAAACTTGTTACTGCCTCAAGTTTAAGTGCATCAAGAGGTCCAGGCAGTAGTGAAGATACTACAGGTCCCTAAGGATGCCAGGTGGGAAGTGATTTTCATATTTTTCATGGCAATTTGAAGGTGCAGATATTTCCTAGCGAAAAAGGTTGCCTAGTGGATGGATTAGTCTATTGAAATGTGTATTTAACTCACACAAAGCACATTGTGTTAGAAGTTGACATTTCTTGCATTTCATGCAAGTTTGTGCACATAAAAAGCACAATGGAGAGAGGTCATAGATCAACTACCCAGATAAGGCATGCCATCACCAACCCACCCCAGTGGGCTACGTGCGTGGTTCAGAAGCAGACTGAAAACGCAGAATCTCAGGTTCCACTCCAGAGGTTCTACATGCTAACAAGATGCCCAGGTGATTACAGTGCTCATTAAAGCTTAAGGAACACTGCCGACTGAAGGAAACAAATGATCTGATGGTCAGAAGTGATATAGAAACAAAATAAATACTCAACCATCCAATCGGCTTCTGGAGACGGACGTGCTGCCATTGTTGGAGAGTTCTTTCTCCTGTCTTCGTGTCTGAGTGAGTTCTCTTAGTGCTTTTACCCTCGGGAAATTTAACTTGTGGGCAGCTACCTTTGAGTAAAGGAGCCATGAGTGATCAAGAGGTTATAAAGGGCAGAGGAGTTTCTTGTCTGGAAGATATTAATTGACATATTTTTCAAAACTGAACCAAAAGGTAGCTCCTTCAAATTTTTTCAAATTATGTAAATAGACTGAGATAAACCTTCAATGATTACTTCTGATGAGCAGAGTCTAGTACGCCAAACATTAAAAATATTAACTTTCTTGAAAATGTATTTGGTGCACAAAGTCAGATATTTTACCTACTACAGAGTAATTACAGACTTCCTCCAAATGACATCCCTGGGAAAGAAAGCAGTCACTCCGAACATGCAAAGTATAAATGAAAAACAGAGGGCATTCAAAAGACAGTTACAGCCCAGGTGGTGCAATACCCTCATTTGAAACATGTGAAAGCCGGGGTGCTGACAGATTTGCACCTCTTTTGTTTGGTCCATAACTCTCCACCTCACCACTGCCCCAGTCCCTTACAACTCCTTTCTTATGTGAGAATATTGCTTTCAAGTTTCTTTGTTGTTTTTATAGGTGCTGTCAGTCAAGTCCAAATCATAGTGAGCCTGTGCACAACAGAGCTAAACACTGCCCAGTCCTGCACCAGCCTCGCTCCTATAGTTATGTGGGAGCCCACTGCAGCAGCCACTGTGTCCATTCATCTGGCTACGGGTCTTCCTCTTTGTCGTTGCTCTTCTGCATTACCCAGCCTGGTTTTCTTTTCTTCTTTTCTCTTCGTGGGATTGGTCTCTCCTGAAAACTTGGCCAAAAGCAGGTGAACCAAATCTTGGCATCCTTTCTTCTAAGGCTCATGCTGGCTCTACCAAGAGAGATTTGTTAGTCCTTTGGCAGGTCATGGTACTTCCAATATTCATGTTGCTTCAGTGCCAACTATTTCCTCCACTATTGTATCAAAAGAATGCTGGTGGCACTGTGGGGTAAGCAACCACAACATTGGTTGTTCAAGTCCACCAGCTGATGGAAGGGTTAAAACGAAGCTGTCTGCTCCAAGAAAGATTTACAGTCTCAGAAAGCCCTTGTTGTGTTACTGAGTTGGAATCAACTAGATGGCAGTGGGTAGTAATGTACACATACTTTGAAGGCAAGAGATACATGTTGTATTTTTACTAGCCCTGTGGTTGGCACAGAGGTAGAAAGTGGTTCTGATTAATGATTGAGACTAGGGGTGAAAGGGACTGGCTATAAGGGGCACAAATGAAACTTTCAGGTGATGGTGTATTCTTTATATTGATTGGAAGGTTTTTTTTAACATTTTATTAGGGGCTCATACAACTCTTATCACAATCCATACACACATCAATTGTGTAAAGCACATTTGTACTTCATTCTCAAAACATTTTCTCTCCACTTAAACCCCCGACATTAGGTCCTCATTTTTCCCCTCCCTCCACGCTCCCCCCTCCCTCTTGAGCCCTTGATAGTTTATAAATTGTTATTTTGTCACATCTTGCCCTGTTCAACGTCTCCCCTCACCCACTATTCTGTTGTCCATCTCCCAGGGATGAGGTCATATATAGTCCCTTGTAATCGGTTCCCCCTTTTTTTTTTTGGATTGGAAGGTTTTTAAAGGGCTTATATATTTGTTGAAATTCATCAAATGATACATTTAAAAATGGATGTCTTTATTACATCTAAGTTACACCTCAAAGTTTATTTTAAAAATTTAAGAAGAGCTGCCAGTATATATTGTTAACCTTTTCCCTCAAGATGCACAATTAGATTTGTGCTCAACCCTATATATTCTGGGCACAATCCACGGCATATCTCTTCCGTTGGTAAGCTTTTTCTTCTTGAATACAGTCTAATATAAGTATTTGCAGAATAGTAGGCAAAAAGATGTTAGTGTACATTTTGTAGCCAGTATTTTAAAAAGTACTGACCCAGCTAATCTAATAATGTCTTCATAGGCTGAGGGTGAAATTCCATCTCCTTTCCAAAATGCCTGAAGAAATAAATTATACTCTGGAAGGATATGGTTGATGGGAAATACAGTAACCAAGACAGTAGTTATCTTTCCTGAACTGTTAAGGAATTCAACATAGCAAAACCTCCCAGCATAAGTTTAAAGGACTTATCCCAGTGCATCTAAAATTAGACTCATTGTATCTTTGGGACTTTCTAATAAGTCCTGGAGGATTGAAGAGAATCATAGAAGATTTTGAAAGTAATGAGTAATGGGGGAGGGAAAAATTGTAAGAAAAGAAACTGTCTCTCTAATTACAGAACAACCAACAACAAAGACCTAAAACTTTTCATGACAAATGGGAACCAAACCAATTAACAGTATCTGGCACACACAAGAGTACAATAAATATTTTTTTTGGAAAAAAATAGATATCAAAATGCCTCTCTGAGTACTCTGAAAAGAAGATATAATTGTTTAAAATTAGATTCTTTTATTTCTAGCCAAGGTGATTCATATATCCGACTGCATTTTCAAATAGTAGCGCATTAAGAAATCTACATTATGAAGTGCTTATCCTAAGAATACTACTCAAGGACCAATATTCAAAACCACTATTCTCTTGTAGAAACTAATTCCAAAGATCTTATGTACAGTCCCATATGCAAATGAGTTATACACATTTAGAGGGCAGCTTATCCCAATCTATACTGCATTAGCTTTATAAGGACCAAACATGTCTCTGCCTACTCTTTACAATTTGGCACTTGTTTCTCTCAGTATTTTTATTCTTTTGTGAATCATATTCCATTCACTACTGAAGGAAAAGACTCTGCCTCAATCCTGCTATGTTAGACAGGGTTCTCTAGAGAGATAAAACCAAATTGCTGATAATTTAATATATTTATTTATAAAGCTAATTAGATATATAACAAGAAATGAACTGTTAAATCATATACAGATAAATGTATAATACAAGAAATAAACAGTTAAATTATAAAGCACTACAAATGGCTCAGTGCAACTCACGTCCGTGAGAGAAAGTTGAGAGACTAGTAGTCCTTCAAGTCTAATCTGTTGCCAGATCATCCTCTATTTGTAGAGAAAGCTAGGCTATGTCAGCACAGCAGCCAATCACAAGGCAGGTCACCCACCGCCAATCCCCAGCTCCAGAGATGTCTTAAAGGGACCTCAACTTACAGCAACACAGTCCACAGGCTAGGCGTCCCACAGGTAGTGTAGCCTTTAAATTGAGGCACTTAACAAGCAAGGCAGCCGCACACCGGTCCGATGATCACAGAGTGAAAGACAAGAAAGGTGAGGCTCACCAAGCCATTTATCTCTGTGCCCTTCAGTTAATCCCACTTGTGTTTATCAGCCAGGCTGGCACAATAAACTATCTCACCTGCCAAAATGTTATGGTTGGCAGTGTTCATCCTCCATAGCAAAGTGGATCTTAGTTTTAATTTGGATAGAGAAGAAAAAAGAAACCTGAGAGTATAAAATAGAGCTTTCCCTTCATTGATGAAAAAAAAATGCTTTTGACAAGGACCCATCTGTGCATAGTCAATTACATTCCTTGCCACTATGAAGTCTGTTGCTATTGAATTATTTGTCTTTGTCAATAGACTCAGGCCTTCATTTGGTAAAATTACATAATTTATCTGGCAAATATTTATATAGGACTATTTTGTGCCACGCACTGTCCAGAGCAGTCTCCAAGAAAGGACCATATTTTCTTCCATTTCTTGTACAGAGAACTCCATATTCTCCATGTTTTTTCTAGATTTTATGTTGCTCCTTATAGTTTTCAGCATTAGTATGCAAATCTGTTATTAATCAATTAACAGAAGACAACGACATTTCTAAGAACTGTTGCTATTCTGAACTAAGTCCTGGAAGAAGAGTATCAGCCAAACAGACATGGTTCCAGTCTTCTTGAGAGTTTATAGATTAAGAGGAAGATAGACAATTAACAAACAAGTACATAAGATCACTTATGGCATGAATATGAAAGACAATTCCAATATCAATGAGGGGAAAAAAACTGCAGTGGGATAGAAGGAAATGGAAGAAGGAATCAAGTATAGCCTCATTTAAGATGAAATCTCAAGGATGAGGAAGATAAGGCATGAGGATCAGCCCAGGAAGAAAACAATGTTGAGACAAAGGCCTTCAGGGACAAAGGAGTATAGTGTCTTATGGAATCTAAAAGGAAATGGAATGAAGCAGACACAGAAAGGCGAACTTGCAGGAAAAGAAAGGGTCTTGCCAGCCATGATAGGGTATTGGGATGGCATCCAAATGTAATAGAAGAGGAGCCACTGGAAGATTTCAAATGGAAATGGATGTGGTTTGATTTGCATTGGGTTGCATTTTAGATTCCTTTGGTTTCTGAGTGGAAATTCAGAGGCCATTGAAGAGACCTCACTCATACTCTGGTCGTCTGGGCCTGGAGGTAACAGTGAGAAATCTGCTATCAAAAGACCTCTTTAGAGGGTTCGAGAGCAAAGATGCCACTTTGAGGACTAAGGTGTAACTTATCCAATCCATGGTGTGTCCAATCACCTCTTATATGTGTGAAAGATGGCCAATGAATAAGGAATCCCTGTGAAGAAATGGCTATCTTTTAATTAGGATGTTTGTGAAGAATATGGAACGCACCATGGGCTTCCAGAAGAACAAACTATCTTGGAAAAAATACAATCGGAATGGTCCTGAGAAGTGAGGATTGCAAAATCTTGTTTCAAGCACTTTAGAAATGTTATCAGAAGAGATCAGTGCCTGGAGAAGGGTATTATGCTTTGTAAAGTAGAGACTTCGGCCAAAAACATGACCCTTAAGCGATAGACTGCCACAATGGCACAAACATAACAAGAATTGTAAGGTTGTTAAAAGATCAAGCAGTGTTTTGTTCTGTTGTCCATTGGTTGCTATGAGGCACAGCTGTCTTGGTGACACCTGGCAACAACATTAGGTTCCTAGCACTGTTGTAAGAGAGTACCACCAGCTGGAGGGCTCAAAGCAACAGCTACTCCTTCTCACAGCTCTAGAGGATGAGTCCAAAATCACAGTGTCAGCAGGGTTATGTTCCTTCTGAGGTTCTGAGGAAGAGTCCTTCCTTGGTTTATCCTGGTTTCTGGGGCAGCGACTCTCAACCTTGGGTCCCGACCCCTTTGGGGGTCGAACCACCCTTTCACAGGGATCGCCAAACATCATCGGAAAACACATATTTCCGAACGTCTTAGAAACTGAGACACCGCTCCTCTATCTGTTTCCAGGTGGGTCTGCCCACATACGATTACCCGGAGTGAAGACTGCTAATGTGACACCAGACTTCAAGAGAGAATTTCATTTATTTATAATTAGAAATAAATATTTCACAATATATACATAATTACATATTTTTATTAATCACTATACTTTAATTATGTTCAATTTGTAACAGTGAAAATACATCCTGCATATCAGATATTTACATTATGATTCATAACACTAGCAAAATTAGTTATGAAGTAGCAATGAAAATAATTTTATGGTTGGGGTTCACCACAACATGAGGAACTGTATTAAAGGGTTGTGGCATTAGGAAGATTGAGAACCACTGTTCTAGGGGCTCCTCCATTGCTCTAATTTTTGCCTCTATCTACATAAGGTCGTCTTCTCTGGGTGCTTTTTTGGGTGTCTTTTCTTCTTCTTATAAGGACACCGGTCTTTCAATTTAGAGCCTATCTTAATCCTAAGTATAAACCTCATTTTAACCACTTAAATCTGAAAATATTTTATTTCCAAATAAGGTCACATTCTGAGATTCTGGGTAGACATGTATTTTGGAGGGGGTCATTATTCAGCCTACTACTAAGACTAAATTATAGAACTTATTATTTTTGACAGAGAGGCATAGACTGGCACCCCTTTCCAAAGAAAGCAAAATGTTTTAAATTCATGGCACAAGTGTACAAAGCTTTTGAGGTGTGAGATCTAGGTCTTTTGTCATTGCCAAGTTAATCCTCTGAATCAGTGACACATGCTCCAGTAAACAGCAAGTGACAGTTTATAGTCACTCATCAACACAGGGCTCCTGGAGCAGATCCAGCCCTCAGAAACACAGCCATGTACATCAAGTCTGTTGGGTAGATCATGCATTGAAAGTGAGCCAGACTGAGACATCAGGGCAGTTCCTGGACATATTGCCATCACTGACCAGATGGCAGGCAAAAGGAATACTTACAGGAGCCACTTGAGCACAATTTTAAGTGATGCTTTACATCCTTTGGCAATAGGAAAGTGATAGAAGCAAACTAATCATGGGTAGATATTACCACTTAGGAAGGAATGTTTTAGTTCAAAGAAGACCCAGGCCAAGGATATAGTAGAATATAGTCAGAAAAGAGCAATGGATATATAGGGGTGCTGCACTTGAGCACCAAGGAAGAAGACAAGTTGTGGCTTCCAGAGCTTACCCATCGTCATCATGGTATACTACATCCAGAGCATCCTTACAATAGAGATATTTGCTATTAGATGGCAACAGGTGTAGCCAAGTACTTCCTGACTGAGCAGTAGGACTGAGGACTGATAATGAGATGGGTCTGCAGGTGGGAAGCTAAGTGGGAGTAGCTGTGAAGATGGAAAGTCACTAGATGGAGGGAGTTGTGAGGACTGATAACCAGCAAGAGAAGGGCCTTGCGCTGATAGACTTTGTTCAGGATGGAGCAGTAGACTTCAAACCCAATCTTGCTTGGGTGTGCATATTGAATACATAATTTGGGAACATATACTTAAGGAACAGATAGTTTGGTTCCCTACCCTTCATTCTTCCATCTTGTTAACAGAACCCCCATTTCACCTAGGCATGCATCTTTTGCATGACTCGGATGATAGTGGTTTCTTTCCTAGTTCAAGAGTAAATACTGATAGGTCTGAGACGGGCCCATGGCCAAAGATTAGCTGAGGGTGAGCACATGAACCAGGTCTAGCCAGTGAGACAAAAGGGGAGGTCAGTATGGGACTTCTTGGATTGTTTTCATCTCCCTAAGAGGAAATAGATAATTCTTTCAGACCTGAAGGTTGTGATACACTCACACATTTTCTAGATTTCTAAGTAACTGAAGAATGTTAGAAGAAGGATACCAATCACTAATCATGCTTCCTCCATGAATATCATGTCCTTTTGATCAAAGGCTGAGCCCAAAGATTTTCATAGTTTTAACACATAGAAAATAGTAGCTGTTTCCATGAGAGTTGGTTGTGGATCCAAGTTAAATGAAATATGTGACAAATTCAATCTTGCCATAATGTTTTTTATTGATCCAGTTGTGAGGATTTGTGTTTTCTTTACAGTAATCCATACTGAAGTCTGCAGCCCACTCCATTTTCAGCCAGCAAGAATGTGCCATCTGCACCTCGTAGGTCATCAGTGAGCCTGTCTTCAATCTTGGTGGGTCCTTCTTCATCATATACTGCAGCTTCTTGGATTATTTGTTCAGAATCTGATTAAATAATATGGCGAAAGAATACATTCCTCTCACACACCTTCCTTCCTTCCAAACCTTGCAGCATCACATTGTCTATATACAGGAGCACCAGTAAGGGTTCTGGAATTCCTATTCTTCTCCATGTTATTTATAATTGTAGTTATGCCACCCTACATAGTCAATAAAACACAAGTAAACAACTTTCTGGTATCCTCTACTTTCAGCCAATATCTATTTTACATCAGCAGTAAGATCCCTCATTCTAAATCCTTTTCTGAATCCAGCTTGAATTTCTGGCAGCATCCTGTTGATGTACTGTTGCTTCCATTTGTAAAATATCTTCAGCCAAATTTTACTTGCACATGGTTAATGATATTGTGAGATAAGTTCCATTTTCAGTTGGGTCACCTTTCAAATGAATATGATATTAGCCAGGTGAGTCCATTAGGCTTGTGAGTGCTTCTGCCCCTGTATTAGTTTGATAGTTATCAATTCGTAGAACCTTGTTTTTGCCTTCTACCTTCAATGGGACTTGGATTTTTCCTTCAATACCATAGTTTCCTGAACATTCTCACCTCTTAAAATGGCTGAATGTCAACCAATTACTTTCGGTACAGTGACCCTGTATTACTCCCATCTTCTTTTAATGTTTCCCGTATACTTGAATATTTTGACCATATAATCCTTCAATATTTAAATTTGAGGTTTGCATTTTTTCTAGTGTGTGAAATTCTCAGTGTGTTTTTCCTTTTTGGTTTTCTAATTTCAGCCTTTTCACAATGTCCTAAACTAATACAGCCTCCTAAATGTTGGCTGGAAATTCTCCTGTATCTGTTTTTTTTTTCAATCTGTGATTTATTCATGGACAAAGTAAAGAGTTTACAAGAAAAAGTAGAGCACTCTCTCCCTAAGTGTCAGAGATTCAAATTCCATTAATGACCCTTTTTCATAAATCTAAGTGTGTTTATGGTGTTAGCTTCAAAGAATGGACTTAATACCATCTTGCCTTCAGCTGCATATGCAAATGCCTTGGTGAGACCCATGGGAATTGGGGATGGGGATTTGAAAACAGTTTCTGACCACTTCAGCATCTCATTAATAAAGTCATTGCTTAAATATTTAATATCCAATTTTACAAAAGATAAATCCATGCCTCCATAGAGTCCATCTAACTGCATCATTAACCATGTACCAGCATATTTCATGGGACTTTAAGAGTATATGGCGTCATATTTGCTAAAGGAACTTTTCTTACAGAAAATAACAGTGACAGGTTTGGGAACTTCAGAGCATGACCACTAGGATCAGAGAAATGAAAAGTGATGAAATGTGGCATGATTATCACTACAGAAAATTCCATTTAGAACAAAAGAGTGTCCAAGGTTGTCTATGCCAAGGGATGGCCAGTACTCTGAGAGGTAAAAAGTGACAAAGCCATCAATTAACCTAAATGGCATTGAGTTATTTATTCTGAAATGTATAACTTTGTTATGTGAATTTCCTCTCAATGAATCATTTGAATAAGAAAAGATCTGTTTTGAATATCAAAAGTATAAGCCATTCAGGACTCTGATCATAACAAATGAGTTTAGGACACTGTGCAATGAAGAATAAGACTTCATTATGAACAGTTTTGCAATTCCTTCCACTCTGGGACCATATCAGAAAGTTTCTAGAGTAGGAGGAGAGAAGAACTAAGAGTGAACAAGGGTACAGAAAATAGTCGTATTCTTAATTTGGGGATCAGAGAAATGGTATCCTCCAAAGGGAACTGGGGTTATTTGAGAGGGTATACCTATAGACTGTTTCCTAGGAAGACTCCAGGGAAAACATCCACCTCAGAAGTCAGTGATGGTGCATGCCTCTGTCGAAGTAGAACAGAGAAGGTATGCGTGGTATCCACAAGAGAGGCTTGAGAAAACGTTCCCCACACTTGTCAGTGTGACTTGAGGCAGAGAGACAAATCACACATCCAGGAGACCCAGGAGACCTGGCTATAATAACAGCAAGGACTTAGAGAACATCTATTTTGATCAAAGATGATAAATTATTCAGGATGCAGATCAAGCAGTAGTGTGTGAGCAGGGGAAAATGAGAGGCCAGATAACCCCACATCCTACCAACAATGCAACTTCTCAAACTAAGAGTTTTACCGAGAAAACTCTGAACCAACCGAGGACTACTTGGATTAACTAAAATAATCTTGAATTAATTGATATTAATGAAATTAGTCAAGATATTCTTTCTGCCCTTTAGTACAACAATGATTTGAGTTATAGAAAAAACAAAGATGCATGGCTTCTGACTGATACTTCTGACTGATTTTACATATCTACAAAGGAACTTCAAAGAGCTGGTTGAGAAATCCCATTGTCTTACATTCTATTATCCCATGAAGTTTTTGAAGATGTATTGAGTGTGTGTGTGTGTTATGGAACAGGAAAATAAATGCATAAAAGCTACAAGAGGCTGTGATAATGATCTCCTTTTGACACTTAAAATAGTTTAAGTCTTTCTCAACAGGAATGTATACTTCTCTAATATTGGAAACTTACAAAAATATGACTTTCCCACGCAGAATAATTCCATGTAAGTAAATAGTTGGTGAACCTCAGAAAAATAAAGCTTCATTAACAGAAGTCCCCATCCATGCTGGGGTGGTGCAGTGGATTATGTGTTAAACTGCTAACCACAGTGTCAGCAGTTCAAAACCACCAGCCGCCACATGGGAGAAAGATAAAGGCAACCCTTTGGAGCGGTTTTACCCTGTCTTGTGGGATCACTATGAGTCAGAATTTATTCAATGCCAGTGAGGCATTATTGTTGGGTTTTTTTTCTCAATTATTTTTATTTTATTCATCATAGTGGTGACCCTGTAGGGCAGGGTAGAACTGCCCCTGTGAGTTTCTGAGACTAACTTTTAGCAAGCCAGGGGCTCTTCCTCAGTTGCTGGTGGTTTTGAACTGCTGACCTTGCAGACCACAGCCCAATACACAACCTCTCTGCCACCAGAGTTTCTATGAGTCAGTGTTGACTAAATAGCAGTGAGTTTGGTTTGGAGTTTTTGGTTTCATTTTATTATGAAAAATATTCAAAGGATATAAATCAACATACACTATGGTTGTCCACATACTCATCTCAAAAATAGGTTATCAAATATAATTCAAGCTTCCTCTTTAATCATACCTCCATTATATCAGAGAGAGAAGAGCTTTGTCAACCCCTCTTGATAATAAACACATGTCCAAAAAATATAAATACTAGAAAATTATTTTACCTTTGGTCATTGATTCTTGTTTGCATTCATTCAATTAATGCTTCAAGTTTAATATGCACAAAGCATTTTGGGGCAGCTAACCTAACCTTTACTCCCCAGTCTATATTTTAAACGCTGTTTTCACATCTACTCTGTATTTAGTAAATAACAATTAGCTGGTGTTGAGTACCTTCCACAGTACTCATACTGTTAACATGTCTCACATCTCACAAACCACAGTCTCTACAGCCTTCCATGCCAAATCTCATTCTCAAACATTTTAGCCCATCTTGTGAATCATCTGTGATGCTTTCTAATCTCTCTCTGACCTTTCCTGTGTGGACTGTCCTTCCCTATAATAAGGAGTAAGCTATCCGTGATATCTGGACACTCATGTTAGCCCTTGCTACTTACTGAGCACTTACTATGTTCTGGTTACTTTGCATGAATGTGCTATCTCTAGTTCTCCAAAAAACCCTTTTTACAGAGATTCATAAGTAAGTGGACTGTGGTATGGAGAAATTCCATAAATGGTCCATGGTCACAGAGATGACAGAGTTGGGAGGTAAACAAAAGTAAGTTAGCTGGCCATGTTCAATCCTCTACTCTTCCTCCTCAGATGACTAAAGCACATTCCAAGGGAAGTATTTTTGGCCAAGGCATAGTAAAGACAGCCAGGTTGTAAATTGTATTGTCCCCTGCACTTTGATCAAGATGCATTGATTTGATCTGGTTACAGTGCATTTGGCTCCATTTAATAAATGACAATAATTAGCATACTCAGAGTCAAACATTGGCCTCGAGTAGACAGAAGGGTCTCTCTATTAAGACACAGAATGTAATCTTTGACAAAAATCAAAATCAATACCTGTGAGAGCCACACTTGTCTTCCTGCTTGGGGGACAAAAACAGGAAATTGTCCTTTTTTTCTCTTTGGTCTCCAAAAAGAAAGTAATTGTTGGAATGACTTTTGAGAACTCATAGACTAAATGGAAATTTTAATAATGATTAAGGATTCTCCAAATCAATAAGCTGAAGCAGAGACATATACAATAGACTCCTAAAGATCTCAAACAGAAGGATGAGATTCCCCCCTGTGGAACTCCAGGAATTACTTGAATTTGTTTTACTTAAAAAAGTAAAAAAATCGCTTAACATTTCAACTCCAGAATTGTAGATTTAAAAAGATAGGTTGTAAGTAAAATTTGACTTGCACTTACACACCAACAAGACTGGAAAGCTAAAGTTGGAGATTGAGAGTGTTTTCACTGTCCCCCCACCAAAGCCAGGAGCAGGTTAGGGTGAATTAATGCTCATTATAGCACTTGACCAACAGGAGCGTGAGAACTGCTGACTGGATGTCTAAATCAATAAACTACATGTAAGTGAGTGGGAAAGTAAGATTCCGTAAAACCATTCAAACCTCAGGTGTCCTTTCTGTCACAAAATAAATCTTTAAATAACAACTTTAATATCTCGCCTACAGTAATAAGAATGGATGCCTCACAAATACCACTGCAATACCATGTTTGTGTGTAACATTAAGGGATCTAGGACTAGAGAAATATGATTTTAAAGCCCTTTTCTGCCATTTGCCATTTGTATGACTTTGAGCAAGTTACTTGTCTTTTTCTCTGGTTGGTTCCAACTCTCAGTGACCCATGTAAAACAGAAAGAAACAAACAAAAACCCAGTCCTGTGGCATCCTCACAACTGTGGTTATGTGTGAGCTCATTGTCATAGAAATCATTGTCATTGAGGGATTCTTATTATGCCTTTTTCAAGGGACTGGTCATTCCTAACAAAAGGCCCTACTCACCATCCTTGCTTCTAAAGGGCATCTGGCTGTGCTTCTGTCTAGTCAGATCTGTTTGTTCTTCTAGCAGTCCATGGTACTTACAACAGTCTTTGCCAACACCATAACTCAGATGCACCAATATTTCACCAGTCTTACTTATTCATTCTCCAACTTTCCCATGCATATGAGGCTATTGAAAATATCAGGGCTTGGGTCAGGTACACATGAGTCCTCAAAGTGACAACTTTCCTCTTTATTACTTTAAAGAGGTTTTCAGCAGCAGAATTGGCCAACAATATGCAGTGTTTGATTTGTTGACTGCTACTTTCATGACCATTGATTATGGATCCAAGCAAGATTAAATCCTTGAAAGCTTGATTTTTTTCTTTGTTTATCATGATGTTGCCTATCGGTCCAGTTGTAAAGATTTTTGGTTTTCTTTATATTGAGTTGTAATCTGTACTAAAGGCTGCAGTCTTTTATTTTCATCAGAAAGTAAATCAAGTCCTCTTAGCTTTCAGCAAACAGTGTTGTGTCATCTGCTTATCGCAGCCTTCCTCCGATCCTCATGGATTGTTCATATAGTCCGACTTCTCAGACTTTTGCTTAGGATACAGATTGAATAAGTATCGAGAAAGGACACAACCATGACAATCACCATTCCCGATTTTAATTCATTCCATGTCCTCTTTTGCTGTTCAAAAGACTACCTCTTGGTCTATGTACAACTTCTGCATGAGTCCAATTAGGTGTTCTGAAATTGCCCTTCTTTTCAATGTTACCCAAAGTATAATATTATTTATGCAATCTAATGCCTTTGCGAGTCAACAAAAGATTTGCAAATGAATTTCTGGTATTCTCTGTTTACAGCCAAGATCCAACTGACATTAGCCATGATATCATGTGTTTCATGTACTTCTGAATCAACTTCAATTTTTGGCAGCTCTTTGTTGATGTACTGCTGTAGCAGTTTTTAAAATTATCTTCATAAAATTATCACTTTCATATGATATCAATGATATTGTTTAATAATTTCCACATTCTATTGGATCACCTGTCTTTGAAAGAGGCACAAATATGGATCTCTTCCAGTCCTCAGCCACATATCTGTTTTCCAAATGCCGAGACTAATGATTCCTTCTGGCTCTGCAACAGTTGGTTGAAACATTTAAATTGGTGTTCTATCAATTCTGTGAGCGTGCTTTCCAATGCCTGGGATGCATCTTAGGTATCTTCTTTCAATTCCATAGGTCCTGATCATATGCAACCTTTTGAAATGGTTGAATGTTTACCGATTCGTTTTTGTAAAGTGAGTCATTGTATTCTTACTTTGACAATTCTGGCATTATTCAATATTTTCCCCATAGACTCCTTCAGTATTTCAATATGAAGACTGATTTTTTTCTTCTTCTGTTCTTCCAGTTTTAGATGTAATGAGTGTTTTCTTTCCTGTTGGTTTTTTTCCCCCGTTTAATCCATGTTTCTGCATATTTCATGATAAAACTTTACTTTGTCTTCTCAAGCTACCCTTAGAAATTTTCTGTTACACTGATATTAATAAGGTTTTCAATGGCTAATCCTCATAAATGAACAGTCTTTTCCACCTTCTCAGTCTTTTCTTCATCTGGCAGCCGCACTAAGACCTATCTACCATGGGTAAATTTGCTGGTTTGAAATGCCAGTTGCATAGCTTCAATTATCACAGCAACATGCAAGCCATCACAATTTAAAGCAATGACCAGTGGTTGCATTTTAACGGTATCATTTTCATATTTCCCTTTGAATGCCTCTGTTCCTTCCCATATGTTGTCATTTCTCTATTTGAAAATTACAATAAGTAATTTCTGTTCAGTTAAATACTGAACCATTTCCTATCACACACTCTTGTCTTGTTATGTTTTTAACAGCTAATATTCTTTCAGGAATCTATACCTTCTTTCTATAGGTGGGCATTAGGTCTTCACTCCATCCCCCACCCAACCCCAATTCACCTTGGTTATGGTTTTGTTCTGGGTCGTAGATACCTAATAACTGATCCCATCGACACCTCATGATCACACAGGCTGGTGTGCTTCTCCCATGTGGGCTTTGTTGCTTCTCAGCTAGATGGCC
>NW_022103913.1:2275629-2282102 GCF_000313985.2 Echinops telfairi | reverse complement strand
TTTAAGACCCCAGATGCTATATCTTTTGATAGCTGGGCACCATCAGCTTTCTTCACTACATTTGCTTATTCACCAGCTTTGTCTTCAGCGGTTGTTCTTAACATAGAGATAAGAGATGTAAGAGCCCCCTATAAAATGTTTTTTAGAAAAAGAATCTATACCTTTACATAAGTTGTGAGTTTTTTATTTTGTGGGATTTTGTTTTGTTTTGTTTTTGAAACTTTCTACTTGCCTTGTTGAGTTCTGGTGAATTCTTGAAGACCTATAAGTCCCCAAACCTGGGAAGCTGTCCCTACTTCCATCCCTAGATCACCATCTAATGTGTTAATATACATTGTTCTACTTTAATTACTGTTGTGCTTTAAGTAATTTAAGGACGTTGGTTTCTCATTAATGTATGAGCCCCCAGAAGTTGTAAGAGCCCCATGTTCACATGTGTTCATTTAACAAACATTTTTTGAGCATCTCCTAGATGACAGGCCCAATTTTAGGCATTTGAGTTCAAGTGGAAGGAAATAGATGTTCAAAAAACATTGAACAGACACCCATAATACCCAATACCGGGGGCTATGTAGAAGCAGTTACTTATTCCTGGCTTTCATCATTTTTATTTTTACCTAAAGTTCTAGGGTTGTTATGTTATTTTATTTTTAGCTATACCCCAAGAGTGAGAAGGTAAAATGCTAAGAAGTCTGTCTTCTATTTGCTCTTGTTCTCATGATATTCAAAATAAATTAACATAGTAGGTGATGTCTATAATAGATAAACACACCACAATTCTCTGTTGTTGCATACTAAGGAGAAAGTGGTAGTTAATTGGCTCACAAATCAGCTATTAAGGAAGGGGCTAACATGATAATGGGCCAGTAATGAGATGACACTTCTAAGCCAGGCTGCCAGCTAATCACATCTGGTTTGTAAACTATTAATCAGCTCTGAGTCAGTGGGTAGGGAACATTAAGAATGCAGTTACTATCTAAATAATTTTCTACCTATTCTGACAATCATACTTGGTATATTTGAAAGAATTATTTTAATTCATTATGTTGAACAAAGCTCAGCTATTGAGTCATTTTAATAACATTCTTTGATTAAAATACTAACTTACAATATTTTATATTGTTGAATATTTATGATATAACTCAATAGACTTCATGCCACATTAAATATGTCAAGGCAGCATGTTATATTATGATTTCCTCTGTAAGGATCATGCTTTCTACATCTTTTATATCACTTCATCACAAAAACAACATTTTCAGCCCCAATATATTAATTAGTCACTTTACTGGAAATTGTCTCACTGGGTTCACTGTAAAATTAGCTCTTTTCATTTTTTCTGTTACTCATTACATTTCAGGTATATTTAATATGCTTCTGGTTAGTCATTTGCCTTTTCCAATTTTTACTAAGATGTTCTCAAAGGAATTGGAAGCATTTTAATTTATTTTTGGAAGACAGCAGGTAGAATAATTAAGTTTGAATCACAGATATAAAGTCTTGATTCTGAATTCTCTTGACCTAAAGTCAGAACATTATTGAAGAGTTTTGAAAATCCCATGAATGGAAGGCCTGGGAGGCCTGCACTGGTGATGTGTGCTCATCTTGGCTTTCAAAGTTCTCTGGGATTCAATTCTATTTTTTGTGTGTAGAAAATGCATTTTGTTCATAAGCTAATATTATAGTTTCTTTAATACACTATCCCATTCTAACATTTCATGTGTGCCTATCGAAAATATTATTTCCTGATATTTTGGCTGGTATTTATCTAAATTTTCTTTTAAATTTAGAATTAATACATTTTCTAAAGCATGGAAACCATGGGGGGAATTGTGGCAGAAGACAATTCTATTCCCCATGGGACCTTGCCATTAGTATTACTATCCTGTCATGATTACCACTGGCAAGAAAGCCTAAAATTAATAAATATTAAAAATGTGTCCACATTCTCTGTTTATACTTGACATGCATAATTCAAAAAGGTGTACTGGATTATTTATTTATTTTTTAGTTTTTTTTCATTGATGAGTGTTTACTCCTTGCACTTTTACGATTCTTTTTATCTAAGTGGCTAGAAGATCAAAAACTACATTTCCTAGCCTCCCATTACCACTTAGGTTCTCCAATCCTTTTACATATTGTCATCTATGAGGTGAACGAGGGCTGTACTTGGGAAGCAGGAGAGTTGGAAGCCAAGGCAGGAATACAACATGTGACATTTCACAGAAAGGCGTTTGAGAGTGGCCTTTCAGTCCCCTTCAGCCACATGGCACGAAGCCGAAGGGGAACAGGGAAACCATGAAGGTTCACAAGTTTTCTCCCTCAAATGAAATCTGCAATTTCCTCCTACCCAGAAGCATAAGTGTAAAACCTCACAACCAGCCCTGGCTTCCCCCTCTAACCATCCCAGCAGGCTCATATGCCCACAAATATAATTACATGCTTGCAATACCTACAGTGAATCTGTTTTTATGACTGAATCCTTACTGTCACAAGGTTTTAAAAAGCAATATTCCCACTTATTGAATAATATTACCCCCATTTGGTAATGGAGGACACACAGAAGGTGCTAACTAAAGGCCACGTGACTAAACAGTGATAGAGCTGAGGCTGTACTCACGGGGTCTGTCCCCAGAGCAGCCTCTTAACTCCCATGAGGCGTGGATGCTCACTTTGTCACGGTTTATGCCAATCTAATTTTTATGCATTTTTCATACCATTTATAATTTGTAGTGATTTGCTATTCTTTTATTAAATGGATTCCTTTATTGCTTACACTTTCTACTTGAAAGAGAGGCAAACTATTACCTTGCATTTAACATAATATATCTAAACAGCTCCCTAATTTAGACGTTTGGATGAATTCTAATGACATCATTGCTGCTCTCATTCTTTACATGATTTATCATACTAAATCATGAAGAGAGTGCTATGAACTGATTTCTGTCTCTGAAAAAGATGTGCTCCTGTCTTAACCCCTGTTACCTGTGAATGTGATTTTTCTTGGAAATAAAGCCCTTGAAGATATAATTGATTAACATGAAGGCATAGTGGAGGAAGGCAGGACCCAATCCACAGAAGAGAAAAGATACAAGGAAACGCAGAAAAGGACAGCATGAGACAATGAAGGTAGAGATTGGATGTGTCAGCCACAAGCCCAGTAATACCTATGACTACCAGAAATTGGGAGAGACAAGAAAGTGTCTATCCCTGGAGTGTTCAGTGAGATCAAGGGTCTCCCCACACTCTGACTTTGGACTTCTAGGCGCCAAATCTGGGAGAAAACAAAGATCTGCTGTTCCCATACTTATGATCATTTGTTACAGCAGCACAAAGAAGCTAATACAGATAGATTCCTGAAAATGTATTACTGTGCCTAAGGTTACAGATAACTTTAACGTATTAATGCTTAAGTTTAAATTAAACAGCAAATTAAACCCACCATCATCAAGTCAATTTGACTCACAATAACCCTATAAAGTTTCTGAGTCTGTATGTCATTACAGGAGTAGAAAGCTTCATTGTGCTTCCCTCAGACAGTTTGGTGGGTTTGAACCGCCAGCCTTGAGGTTAGCTTAAGTTTTAAGACACTCCAAAGGAGTAAATGAAACAATTTCATGTATACTTTCAAACTAGGAAAAGTTAAAAAAAATACTAACTTGTTTTCTTCTTTCTTCTCTCGGTCCCAAACTACTTCCTCCCCTCAAATACCACCACCAATAACAAAGAGACCCTGATCAATAACAGTAAGAACATCAAACCTAAATAGAAGTGGGAAACTTAAAAATCTGAGGCTGTTTGCAAATACTTACAAGGCTATTGGCATTGATGATTGTCACTTGTATTAAATTGACAGGTTAATATTTCTCACTAAAGAACCTTAATGACAAATCAGTCTTCTACTCAGTCATTCTCAAGTACTACTTCTCTTGGTTGTGATTCCAAAGAGAATAATATGGGGGCCAAAAAGAACAGCTTCATACCAGAGAAATCTCACAAACATTACCTCAAGGTCAGTGTGAATCATTGATATGATGTGATAAAAATATGAATAAGCTTTGGCTAATGATAATATATCTAAATTGATTCCTTAGTTATAACTAATGGGCCATACTAATTTAAGCTGTTAATTTTTTAAAATCTATGTGTGAAGAGGTCAGGGGAAAAGTATACATGGAACTCTTTTATGCACTTGATTTTTCTGTTAATATAAAAACTTCTGAAATATAAAATCTATTCATGAAAATAGGAACCTTGGTGGCATAATGGGATATGCATTGGGCTGGGCTACTAACAATATGGTCAGCAGTTCGAAATCACCAGCCCCTTTGGAGGAGAATGATGAAGCTTTCTACTGCTGTAAAGATTTACAGCCTCAGCTCTTTCCCATTGGCTACCGCACTAGAAGCCATAGCAGCAAAGTCTCTTGATACACCCTCCTGAAGACTGTGCTGCAAGTCCTGTATGGGAACAGCACAAGCACTTGAAGCACTTGGAGACAGTGGAGCTATAGATCAGCTTTAAGTATTATGATCTTCAGAAGGATAAACGCTTCTTGGGTGCCATCAGGCTTAAGTCCACCCCCTGCCCCAAGTTCTCTGTTTGTCCTTGGAGACCAGCAGCATTGCGATGAACCAAGGCCATGGATATCCCTCACAAGAGCATCAAGGAGCTGAAGAAGCTCAACAAGAATAAGAAGCTAATAAAAAGTTGGCCAAGAAGTAAGATGCCTTTTTGGCCTCTGAGTCCCTGATCAAGCAGATTCATGAAATTCTGGGTCTAGGCCTGAATCAGGCCAGAAAAATGTCTTTCCATGTTAACCCCACAATGAAGGCATGGTGGCCAAAGCCAATGAGGTGCATTCCACCATCAAGTCACAGATGAAGAAGGTGCTATGTCTGGCAGTGGCTGTCGGCCATGGGAAGATTGCAGACGATGAACTCATTCACAACATCCACTTGGTTGTCAACTTTGGTTTTGCTGCTAGAAAAGAATTGGCAGAATGCCCGTACTTTGTACATTGAGAGCACCGTGGACAAACCCCAGGATCTGTAGTAAAGCACCATTCAATAATTGTTAATGTTCCCATTAAAAAAAAAGTTGTATCTCAGAAAGCCACAAGGGCAATGCTACCCTGTCTTATAGGGTTCACCTTGAATCAGAATTAATTCTATAGCAGTGAATTGTTGGTTTTTCAGTGGCACAGTGGTTAAGCACTTACCTGTATGGTGATTCCAACCAAGTTTCGGAATTTCAGGAAGATGGCGCTGATGAAGCATTACCTGCATGAAGAGCGCACTGTGTGGCTACCAGATTTAAGGGTGAGGAGGACAAGTTGGGGAACTGTGGCACTAAACTGAGTTTAGCAGCACCTGAGGGTTTGGTTCCAACAAAAAGCTGGACTGTGCTCATCACAGGCGAGTCTCCTTCTCACAGCACCCTCAGGCATATTGCCTCCCTTATTGGGGTGGGGGTGGGGGGAGGGGACAACTCCCAGCCTCTTTTCCCTTCCGGCACCACCAACCAGCAGCTCCTCAGCATGGGGAGGTGATCCAGTACAACTCTATCCTTGGGCCATCCCAGAGACGATTGGATTCCTGAAGGCCCTGGGTGCTGGAACCTGGGGTGACCCGTGAAATTGAGATATTTTATAACAACATAACAAAGTACTAATTACTAAAATCTATAGAATTTTACAAGCTTACAACAAGAAAAAAGCTAACAGCCCTCTGAGAAGGTGGACAAAAGACCTGAGAGATGATTCACAAAGGGTGACACTCGAAGGGCTGTTAAACATATGAAGAAATGCTCCCAGTCATTAGCCATGCGGGAAATGCAAGTCAAAATCAATGAGATGCCACCTAACAATCATTCCTATAGCCAAGTTGTTTTTAAAAAGTGAGAACAACAAATTCTGGAGAAGGTATTGTGAGATATTCATATCCACTGCTGGTGGACTTGTAAATGCATACAGTCCCTGTGGAAGGCAATATAGCAATACCTAAAACAGATGGACATTGAACTACCATATGGACCCACCAATATCCTTACTGGGTATATACCTGGGCATATACCCAAAAGAAATAAGAAACAGATCACAAACAGACGTTTGCTCCCCCCTGTTCATTGCAGCACAGTTCACAATAGCAAGAAGCTGGAAACAGCCTAAATTCCCATCAATGTAAGAGTGGGTAAAATCTCTGGTACATACACACAATAGAATACAACGCACCCTCATAAAACAATGATGGACCACAGATGCTATATCTTTTGATAGCTGGGCACCATCAGCTTTCTTCACCACATTTGCTTATGAACCCATTTGTCATCAGCGATCGTATCGGGGAGGTGAGCACACAATGATATGATTTTTTATTCTTTGATGCCTGATAACTGATCCCTTCTGCACCTCGTAATCACACAGGCTGGTGTGCTTCTTCCATGTGGGCTTTGTTGCTTCTGAGCTAGATGGC
>NW_022103913.1:2251575-2275004 GCF_000313985.2 Echinops telfairi | reverse complement strand
ATACACAAAAACAAGACAGAGTAAAACCAAGCAACAAAAGAAAACAAAACAAAAACAAAAAGCCAATGACAAAAAAACCCCAAAAAGCACAACAACAACAACAACAACAAAGAAAAGCTTGTAGTTAGTTCAAAGACTGTTTGTTGGCCTTTAGGAGTGTTTTCCAGTCAAGTCTGATGGGGTGCCAAGCCTTGGCCCCAAAGTCTATTTTTGGTATTCCCTGAGGATTTCATTGTTCTGTTCCCCTTGCTGTTCTTTTGCATGCCCTTAGTGTTTTGCCTCAGTGTGGTGGGTCCAGACCGGGCACAATTCCATTGTTGTGTCTCTAGTGTTGTCCCCTGTAGGGCTATGGGTCAGTGAGGGATGTCGTGTCTCATAGTGGGGCCGTCCATGTGGTCTTCTCTGTGGATTGGCTGCTCTGAGCGGGAATATCATTGTCAAGACTTGGTGGGCCAGGATGTGCCCACTCTCTCTTCCTCCCCCTTCATTTGCTCCCGTGTGCTCTGATCATAAATGTCCCTCTCCCTGAGCTGCAGCTTCGTACTGAAATAAATCCTTCTGGGGGAAGGGGCAGCTGTCCACGTAGTTGGGATTGGGGCTGGCCCCTCAGACCTCTCCACTGGTTCCCTACTCCATGCTGACCTGTTGCATTCACATCTTGGAGCACCGGGTTGAACTCTGGTCCCTCTTTCCCTGTGGAGATATAAACAATACCCTCCCCTTGGGTGCGTTAGTGCCCTGTTCTCCTGCAACCCATCTTTCTTTTTTTTTTTACTTTTTCCCCCCTCCTTTTTAGTTGGCTACCATATGTATCCCTGGATTTGGTCTGGACCCTACCATAGTACCTGGTCCTCACTCCAGGAATGTTTGTATACAGTAGCTTTTACCCCATTCTCCTTTTGCATTTTTTTAAGCTTACCTCAGTGGACTCATTTTGTACTTGTCCTTTTGTACTTGGCTTACTTTACTTAACATAATTTCCTCCAGTTCTTCCCATGTGGTGATGTGCTTTATACGTTCATCACTGCTTTTTAGCGATGTGTAATACTCCATTGTATGGATGTAACCACAGTGTTTTAATCCACTCTGTCAGCTGATGGAAATTTGGGCTGTTTCCAACTCCTTGCAAGTGTGAACTGTGTCACAATGAACACTGGCGCACAGATGTCTGGCCATCGTTTATTTCTTGCCTCTTCTGAATATGTGCCCAGTAGGGGGATTGCTGGGTCGTATGGTAGCTCAATTTCCATCTGTTTTAGATATCAGCAGATCAATTCCCATAGTGGCTGTACATACCTACAGGTCCACCAGCAGTGGTCCCTAATCAGCAGTGGATGAGAGTTCCTGTCTCCCCACAGCCCCTCCAACACATGTTGCTTTCTGATTTTTTGAATTGGGCTATCTTTGAGGGTGTTAGTTGGTATTTCATTGTTGTTTTAATTTGCATTTCTCTTATAGCTAAAGATTGGGAACATTTTATCATATGTTTATTGGCCATTCAGATTTCTGCCCCTGTGAAACTTCTGTTCAGATCCTTTGCCCACCTCCATCTGTCAAAAGATACAGCGCCTGGGGTCTTAAAGGCTAGAAGGTAAACAAGCGGCCATCTAGCTCAGAAGCAATAAAGCCCACATGGAAGAAGCACACCAGCCTGTGTGATTATGAGGTGCTGAACGCATCATCAAAGAACAAAAAATCATATCATTATGCGCTCAACTCCTCGATATGATCGCTGAAGACAAATGTGTGCATAAATAAATGTGGCGAAGAAAGCTGATGGTGCCCGGGTATCGAAAGATATAGATAGCATCTGGAGTCTTAAAGCAGCCATCTAGCTTGGAAGCAACAAAGCTCACATGGAAGAAGCACACAAGCCTGTGTGATCACGAGGGGTGAAGTATAAGGCATCAAAGAACAAAAAATCATATCATTGTGAATGAAGGGGAGTGCAGGGTGAGGACCCAAAGACCATCTATAGGTAACTGGACATCCCTTTAAGGAAGGGTCACAGGGAGGAGATGAGCCAGTCAGGGTGCAGTGTAGCAACAATGAGACATGCATCTTTCCTCTAGTTCCTAAATGCTTCCTCCACCACCACCACCCACCCCCGCCACTATCATGATCTCAGTTCTACCACACAAATCTGGCTAGATCAGAGGATGCACACTGGTGCAGATAGGAACTGGAAACACAGGGAATCCAGGACAGATGACCCCTTCAGGACCAGTGGTGAGAGTGGCAATACTGGGAGGGTAGAGGAAGGGTGGGGTGGAAAGGGGAAACCGATTACAGGGGTCTACATATAACCTCCTCCCTGGGGGATGGACAACAGAAAAGTGGGTGAAGGGAGACATCAGACAGTGTAATATATGACAAAATAATAATTTATAAATTATCAAGGATTCATGAGGGAGGGGGGAACTGGGAGGTGGGGGAAATGAGGAGCTTATTCCAGGGGCTTACGTGGAGAGCAAATGTTTTGAGAATGATGAGGGTAAAGATTGTACAAATGTGTTTTATACAATTGATGTATGTATGGATTGTGATAAGAGTTGTATGAACCCCCAATAAAAATGATTTAAAAAAAACCCCAATGATGGAACCATGAAATACCTCAGAGGGATCTGGGAGACATTATGCTGAGTGAAACTGTGAAGCACAAAAGAACAGATACCATATGAGTCCATTGCAGTAGGAACAAACAACCAAACGGGCACAAGCTCGAGCTTGCGGGACATCCAGTCTTCCAGCTGGGGACCAGACAGCATGGTAAAGAGCTGGAGCAGTGCCAATGAGCCACACATCATCTGCTCCAGGTCAGTACAGAAGTATAGTGTAGGTCACATGGCTGGAGGGTGCCCCACAGAGCTGGGATCAAATGGACAGGAGTGGAGGTGGGATGGAGAAAGGCTATGCTGTCAGCTGAGTGGTAGCCATGTGAACCTGGGGTGAAGTTTCGCAGAGAGGGAGGTGGCCCTGTAAGAGGAATGAGGCCTACTGACAGAAGGGGCAGCAAGGGAGATGGGAGATGGGAGAGAGAGCAGTCATCTTTGGGGGAACACAGGTGCAACGGAGACCCCATGGGGAAGCTCCACTGGGTGAACTGGACTCTCCCCCAGACACACTTGGAATCTGAGGACTTAAGCTGGAAAACACAGGGTGTCTGAGGAAGCAGAAGGCAGCTGTACCAAGAGCGGTGGACTGTGGGTTGGTTGACAAAAAGGGGGTCTTGCTACATCAAGGCCCTGTATGCTGTGTTAAGATATGTATTATTCCAGCAATCCTGTGATGGTCATTCTGCTATATTTTGCTTATGATTGTTCATATTAGGGTGTATCTCAGAGGTACGTCACCATGGGAAGGGTAACACCCTCTTGAAGCTGTGTTATTTGTTTATGTTTTTTGGTAAGTGATACCCAGGGATGTTGTGGCTATAGGGAAAGTAAATATAACAAAAGTTTCAGGGGGAGATGGGAGATAGAGGGGTGAGGGAGATAAAAGGGTAATGATGTCATGAAGTCCAGAAAGGAAAAGCATGTTTGGAGATTGATTATAGAAGCAATTGTACAATTGTTTGACGTGATTGAACTACAGAATGATATGACATATGTATTACCTCCCAAGTTACAGCAAATTGGGGGGGGGGGGAAAGCATAGATCCAGGAATGGGTTTGGGGCTCATCCTAAGTCCTAGCTCCAACTTAAGAACAATTAGTTCTTACATCATGGCCCTGCTCAAAACTTTCCCTCAGGAAGGGAACACAGAAGATATTGGGTGCTATAGCAAAATGTGGCAAAGAATTTAGATGGTGGCCGGCTATCAGATAAAATAGTGTCTGGGGTCTTAAAGACTTGTTTCCAAATAAGCAGCCATCTAAGTGAGATGTCAACTAAGTTCACTTGGAAGAAGCACACCATTACATAGTCATTGAAGGACTGGCATCCATATTATCTGATGTCAAAGAAGCGTTCAATATCAGAGCCTAAATTGTGAGAATCCGCTATGCAGAAGGCTATGGATGACAGTGGGATACCAAGTTTCATTTGTGGAACTACTTATGAAATTAGCCCCCAGAAAACTCCTCCTATCTAAAATTGAAGGGAGGGAGGAAAGTGGTCCCTAATCAGAGTACTTGGGAGAGAGGGGTATAGAAGATCGAAGGCATAAATCTGACCTGAACAGTTAACACTTTGTCAGCCCTCTATGTTGTGGGCTAGACCTGATCTGGTTTCCAAAAGTTTCTGCATTTTTGGTTTGTATTGTTTTCTTTGATTTTTGTTTGTTCATGTTAGAATGTATCTCAGAGGTGTTAGGTCAGTGGAGGTCACCTCCTTGAAGCTGTGTTTTATGCTTTTCCGTTTTTTTTGGTATATGAAACCTAGTATCGATGAACCTAGAGGGACAACACATAGAATAAGGGGCTTGGTGGGAGGGGCTTAAGGTGGGGTTGGGGTGGTGAAACGTAGACGATGTCAAGGAACCCATGGAGAAAAATAATGTTGGGAAACTCATTGTGGTAGCAATTGTACATTTCTACTTGACATGATTGAAGTTTGGAATGATATGATGTATGTATTAAATCTCAACTAATAATAAAAAAGAAAAGAAACTGAAATGAAACAAAACAAAAAATACCCTAACACACAATAAGAGTGTATCATGTATATGCAAAGTATATGCTTCACTCACCATCCCCATTAGCCATCAGTGAACATTAGTCTTTCTCTGGATACAGTTCTTATATCATATTTATTTGATATATTTCACTTAGAATTATGCCCTGTACATCCACTCATGTGGTACTCTATTTCTGAACCTCATCTTTGTTTTTTATACTTGGGTAGTAGGCCATAGTAACCATGTTCCACGTTTTGCTCACTCATTCATCCATCGATAGGAACTTCAGTTTCTATTTATTTAGAATAAATAGAATAAATCTGTTTGTGAACACAAATGTGAACATAAAAAAGGAGATTATAGTCTGGAAATCCTAGGCAGCTCTATTCTATCAGAAGGAACATAACAGTGGCTGGTTAATGTTAAATAAAAGCCACAATGCTCCCTCAAGAGAGCTTGCTGTCTGTTCCCAGGGGGTTCTCTTCAGCTTGTGAGCAGGAGTGGTGTGTGCTGTGTCTGAGAGGTGGGTGCTGTGTGACTGGGGCTGAAACCCAAACCCCATTCTGCATTTGGAGCCCATGTCCTGGGGCTAGGCTGAGCAGGCACAGAGGGCACCTCTGCATAATTCCCATCAATGTACTGCATTAGATACATCACTGTGTATTCACTTCCCATGGCACTCTTGCTTACTTCAAGAATAAAGGCAGGCGTGTGAGAAGACTTTTTTTTTTTTTGCTACTGTGTAATTAAATATGAGTACATGGGAGAAACTAACTTGAATACATTTTGACACTTTTAAACACCTAAAGGTAGCAACATGGCCTAGAGGATAATTTGTACTTCATGGTTGTAGGCATTACAGTAGGTAATGTGATTAATAGTCATGATGGTTGTTGTGTGTCATCAGTTCTGACTCACAGTGACCCTATAGGACAGAGAAGAACCATCCTACCACGTGTTCAATGCTGCATGCTTTATGGAAGCAGACTGCCACTGTTTTCTCACTCAAACTACAGACCTTTCGGTTAGCAGCCAACCTCTTTACCCATTATTTTACTAGGGCTCCTATAATAATAGTAGCCAACATCATTTAAAGGCTTTCTATGTTCTCCAACCCCAACCAAATTACTGCCATCCACGCCATTCCAACTCACAGCAACCCTGCGGCGAGTGTCCGAGACGGCAGCTCTGTACTGGAGCAGAAAGCTCCACCTTTCTCTTGCAGAGCACCAGGTGGTTTCCAACAGCCGACCTTGCAGTCAGCAGCCCGACACACAACCACTACACCAGGCGTGTGTCCTAGACAGGGCAATATCAAACTCTAAGTACTTTTCAGGCCTGAAAAAAACAGAAGCTCTAATGTCCCCAGGTTAGACTCAATTCCTCACTTTGCTTTAGAGAACAAGTTTCTGAACTTATGGAGCCTACCACCTCCTTTTCAAAAAAAAAAAACAACACCAAAAACTAAGTACCCACCTGACAATTACAAATTTTGTTTTTAATCCATAATTATAATTTAATCTATAACCTATAGTCTAGGATAAAGTGTCTCACAGCCATTGAGTCAATCCAGACTCACAGTGACCCTCGAGGGCAGGCTAGAGCTGCCCCTGTAGGTTTCCAAGACTGTAAGTCTTCATGGGAATAGAAAGCCTATCTTTTTCCCATGGGGCAGCTAGTAGTTTTGACCTTGCAGTTATCAGCCCAACTCATAACCCACTTCCCCCAGAGATCCTAGGATGAACTGTAGGTAACTATTTTTGCAGCCCCCACTGGGGGCCGTATCAATCCCTTGGGAAGCATGGCTTTGGAGCACCAACTGAGCCCCTGATAACTGGTGGTAACCTGCCAAGGATAGCCCCTCCTTCTTAATTTTGAAACCTAGGCATATGGCTGCTCCCTCCCTGTTAGATACATCCCTCATGGCAACACCTGATTGAGAAGTCACCTCTCTGAGAGGCCCTGTATGTGGCTCCCTCTACATGTGTTAATTGGAAGTGACAATCAGCCACATAGCTGATAGTTTCCCACACAGGCATCCCTTAGTCAAAACCCCTTCATAGTTGAACCAGCAATAAACAAAAAATTACCCCCTCTCTCTGAGCTCTACCCCCTGAAACCAGCCTTCAGCTACCCTGCATGTGTTCTGCTCTCTGCTGAAAAATGTCCTGATTCCATTTCTTCCCTGATTTGGATAATAATTAGAACTCACCATTTTACGCGCTAATGGTTTTAACAGGCTTCAAAAAATCTCCACGGGTCTAGTAGGATTTTTTTATTTTAGTCAAAGTGATTAAGTGAAAAATAGCTTTAAATGTTTCCTGAATTAAGCAAATGAATGCTGATGAAGTCTGATTGAGTAGAGAGTCAGAGGATAGGAACCCAATCCAGGGGTAACTCTATATACCAGCCTTTTACCATGCCAACCTGCAGAGGAAGTTTCTAATGAGAAATAAATCGGATAATACCTATCTGAAAGTGTGCGCACTAAAGGGAACAACTGTAGCATGTGGGGAATAACCTGGGATGCTGCTGTAATACCTCATTTCTAAACCATTCCAAGGCTAATGGCCAATTAGGGCCCATTGGTCCAATTTTGCCATCTTTCTCTTGTTGTTTATTGCTTCAGCTCTGAATGCCAGACACTTTTTTAAAGAGAGCTTGACCTTTACACAAGGAGCTTTTTTCAGTTTTACCGCTAATTTAATATAAAGAGCATGCAAAATACACTAGTTTGCTGCTCAATTACTCAAAAGAAGAGAGAGAGATGAGGCTTTTAGCCAGAACACAGTATAGAGAGTGATAAATGAACATGCTGACCACTGAGTATTGTTAAGCAGCCCAGACGTGGTTTTATACTCAGCTTCTCTGGTTGCAAAGCACTTAAAGATCATTTTATTGTTGAAGAGCAGAAAAAGGCTCCCAGGAAAGAAGATACATTTTCAAATTATCATGAGAATTTTATCTCTAGGATTCTTTTTACTTTAAGGTGACACTTTCTTTTTAAACTCATTCTTTTTCCACTGTCATAATTTTAACTCAATGACTACCCACGTTTCTGGAAAGAAAAACACTAACCTCTACCATCATAAATAACTTCATAGCCAAGTACTATGACCTTTATAAGGTTAACTCTTAAGCCTACTTGAGGCTTGGCGTGATGATAATGTCACCAATGGTTAAGCACACTATGCACCACACAAAGCTCACAACTCAAGTCCTTTGCCATAAAGTTGATTCCAACTTATAGAGTAACCTTATAGCACAGAGAGGAACTGCCCTATAGGGTTTCCAAGGCTGTAAATATTTACAGAAACAGACTGCCAATACATTGCTCTCAGAGTGGATGGTAGATTTGAACGACTGGCTTTTAGCAAATGGGTGCTTTAGCCACTGGGCCACCTCTACAACACACTAGGACTGCCGTAAGTTTTCCTGAAATGGTTTTGCTCAAGGACCTGACCAAAGGCAGCACAGATTTTGAATTTTCATGTCATTCCAGGTGTCAACGTCTACATTTATTGTGTGAGAGGGGGTGGGGATAAATGTAATATGAGATTAAGATTCCTAACTCTTGTAAGACATGAAAAAAAATTATAAATTATCAAGGGTTCATGAGGGAGGGAGGATGGGAGAGGGAGGGGAAAAATGAGGAGCCGATACCAAGGGCTCAAGTAGAAAGAAAATGTTTTGAGAATGATGATGGCAACAAATGCACAAATGTGCTTGACACAATGGATGGATGGATGGATTGTGATAAGAATTGTACGAGCACCCAAGAAAATGATTTTTAAAAAGAAAACAAATAATTCCTGACTCTTGCATTTCAATGGAAGAAAGAAGAACATACACAAATACATGAGATCATGTGGGAAGTAAATAATTGCTATAAAGAACCTGGACTGGAAATATCTTTAGAATGAATTCTTTGACAGTGACATCTGAGCCAGGAGCAGTTTTGCTAGATATTTGGTGGTGCAAATTGCTAACACGCTCAGCTGCTAATCAAAAGGCTGAAAGCTCCAATCCCCCTAGAGAAGACCAGCCTTGTAAAGTACTTCATAAAAAGTCAATGGCTGAGAGCCCTATGGAGCACAGCTCTCCTCTGACACAAGTGGAGTCATTATGAGTCAGTGTCATCTCCATGGCAACAGGTGTTTTTTTAAGGGGGAAGGGCAGAACAACAGAAACTGCAAGATTCACACGCTTGAAGTAGATCAATAAAGATCCGGTGGCAGGAATGAAATCAGGTTAAAGGGAGGAAAAGAGTGCAGTGTGGCTGGAGAATGGCAAGCGTAAGATGAGAGCCAGGCGGGGCAGTGACGTCATGGATAAGCAGGGGATAGATCCTACCGAGTCCTGAAGACCATGCCAAGGAGCTGGAGCATTATGTTCAGTACAGTGGGAAAGTATTGAATGTTTTTAGGCAGAGGAGCCATGATCTGATGCCTTATATGGAAAATGGATTTGGTGAGGATGAGAGTGACAGCAGAGGATGAGATTGAAGGATATTAAAGTGATTCAGATAAGAGACAATGGTGGTTTAATTTGGCAAGGGTGGAAGGTAGGGCAGCGGTCCGTTGAAATATGTGAGTCCTTCCTAAGTTAACTTAGGGTTTCTTTTGCCTCCATTCAACATTTATCTCCATTTCTTCAACCATAACCATGACACTTAACATTTTCTGAATTATTTAATTCTGTCTTGCTCTCATGCCACAACTTGAGCTCTCAGAGGACATGTATTGAATATAATGTATCTTCTGTTTTCGAAAGTCTAGCTGCCGCCTAGAATCTAGTGATCTCTCAAGTATGTTGATTGAATTTAATTGAAATGTGCAGTTGAAGACTTTTATTGAAAACTTTCGGGAACAAAGCTTGTTATCAGGCACTGCCAACTTGAATACATTCACTTGATTACAAAGTGTTCAAACTGTTTCTTTCTAGGGTGGGAAGGTTTGCCACCTGCTCCCCACAAATACAACTACAATTCTGAAGGGGCATCAAAAATGTTACGGAAAACTGCCGTTATCTTTTGAATCCGTGTTTGAAGTCCCTTTTTTAACAAAGCTCAACTCCCTGCCATCAAGTCGATGCTGACACACAGCGACTATCCAGGAGAGGGTAGAACTGGCCCCACGAGTTTCCAGGAAGTCTTTACAGCAATAGAAAATCCCATCTTTCTCCCATGGAGTGGCTGGTGGCTTTCAACTGCTGAACTTGCAGTTTAATGTGAAAAATTTTGAAGAATTATTGAGGAACATCTGACTGTCTCTATGTCCCAAGCATAGAAAAACAAAAGGCATTTTTGTCATCTCTAATTATGGTCTTTAAAGCATCCAAGGTGAATTTTTGCCTCATTTTATGCCAGAAGATTTCATTGTGTTCACATGGAAACTGCACATGGCCCAAGAGGCAGTTATTGGAATAGAACTAAAGACATAGTTTAAAATTAGGAAAGGTCACATTATCCTTTAGCCATACCTGTTCAACCTATATGCTGAGCAAATAATCAGAGAGACTGGATGCGACAGTTAAAATTTATTGTGCCAGCTTGGCCAATAAACTCATGTGGGGGTAATTTGAAGGGCAGAGAGATAAATGGCTCGGTGAGCCTCACCTCGAGTTCTCGAGTCTCTTGCTTTCTGATGGTCAGACCAGGGTGCAGCTGCCTTAGCCAGTTCCCTGCTTCAGCTGGCAAGGCTCACTTCCTGCAAGACATCCCTGAGGAGTAGCCACATGGACCTACCCCGATGCAGCCCTGGATGTTGGAGCAGCCAATTGGAGACCCCTGCCAGCGCTGAGATGCTTACAAGTTCACTGATTTGGCTTTCCTCCTGCAGTCTGCATCATAGTGTGTGTTTTGTGAGATGGAGGAGGACTTTGTGGGTTGGTGGCGGACATATGGATTAATGTTGGACTTGTGGGCTGGGGCAGCACTGGGTTGGGATGTTGTCTTGATGTGCACTTACCAGAGTGTACCAATAAACAACATCATGATAAACAGATGAAAAATTGAGGTTGTTAAGAATTTCAATTTACTTTGCTATACAATCAACCCTCTTAGAAGCAGCTGTCGGGAGATCAAGCAATATAATGCACTGGGCAAAAGAGCTGCACAAGACCTCTTTAAAGTGTTAAAGAGCAAAGAGAACTTTGAGGACTAAGTTTCACCTGACTCATGCTATGGTGTTTTCAACTACTTCATATACATTTGTATTATGGTGCTGGAAAAGAATATTGAAAGTACCAAGGATTGTCAGAACAAACATCTGTGTTGGAAGAAATACAGCCAGAATTCTCCTTATAAGTAAGGGTGGCAAGACGTGGTCCCATGAACTTTGACATGTTGTCAGGAGATTCTAGTCTCTGGAAAAGAATATCATGCTTGGCAATGTACTGGTTCAACAAAAAAGAGGAAGACCCTCAGTGAGATGGATTGACACAATGACTACAATAAGGAATTTGAACATAATAATCGTGAGGAGAGGGCAGGACCAGGCAGTGTTTTCTCTGTTGTACTGGGGGCCTGGAAGAGTCAGAATTGAGTTGATGGTATCTAACCAGAGGGAGATTTGATACATACAAAAGAATAAGGCAATGTGAACATGGAGCAGAGAGAAATTTGAATATGTTGACCTTGAAGATTGGAAGGATGTAACCACCAGAAGATGGGATAGATTCTTCCCTAGACCCTTCAGATAGAGTACGGCTTTGGTAAAACTTTGATTTCAGCCCAGTGATCCTGATTTGGGATTTCTGCCCTCCATGAAAGAGTATATTTCTATTGTTTGAAGCCTACAAGTTTGTTGTATTTATTTTATAGCAGCCATAGCAAACTAATATAATGCTATGTTTTGAACTGCTTATTTATTTTTAGATAAATAATTTATTTTTATATAAATAAAAATTGTTTGTTTACGTTCATTATTATTATTCTCCTTAGGAACCTGTTCTGCTTTTAGTCCCTGGTAGCGTCCTACTTCGCTTTTGAGCTTAATAGATTTCTCTGAGATCTAGTACAATGGCCTCCTATCCTAAGCTTTAGAGACCCACTCTGGGCCTTGTCCAGTGCATGTTGAGTCCTCCTGTCCAGCCCCCCCATTGTGAAGGGCTCCTGGAGGTGTTGTGGTTACACGTTGGGCTGAGAACTGCAGAGTCATAAGTTTGAAACTACCAGAAGCTCCATGGGGCAAAGATGGGCTTTCTTCTTCTGTAAACAGTTATCATCTCACAAACCCTCAGGAAGTCACTATTAGTCAGCATTGCCCTCATAGTATTGCCTGTTTCTGAGACTCAACTATTCCTTTCCTCAGGTCTGAGATGGAAGTGGAGAAGAATTTTGAGAATTCAAAATTTAAGCCAGCTTTCCAGGTTGTTATGAAGGTATTTTTTGCCAAGGTAGAAGTGTAGAAAATAATTATTTCTGATATTTTTAATAATAAAATCATGTCACTCTCCTATTGAACATTATTCAAGTGTTTCCATTCTATACTTAGAATGAAAGTTACACACTCAACTGTACTCCACAATTTAATCGCTTTTGAATGCCCTCTCTTCCTTGCTTTTCCCTTATTCATCTGCCTCCAGGTTACCTATTCTTCAATTCTTTAAAGACACAACATTTATTTGCACCTTAGGGACTGTGTACCTGCCAGGATTTTCAGCCTCTGCATCTCCTGTGACCAGTTCACTTCTTTCAAGTCCAACTTAGAGCTACTCTTACCTCTATTGTTACACTCCCACTCACATGGTATCACATCGTCATGGACTCTTCCTACTTGCTGGCTTGATAAGACTTCTCCCAGGGCAGGGAACGACACGTGACTTTGCTGACTTGCTCTTTCCTCTGTGCCTGACACAGCGCTTGCTCTGTAACTGTCTCCTGAATGAGCGTGTCTCAGGGTTGCACTGAGAGTTAACTGTACCTGGTACCTGTCTCACCCAGAGCTTTAGGTAAGTGCTGGTCTGCTTCAGCCCTCGTCGTCAAACAGAATATATGGTTCATGACTTTTCTGTGTCCTCATGGCTTATTGGGTACAGCAGTTTTTCTTTCCATGATAAACAAGAAGAACCTATCCCTCCATTGAAACTCCTGGAAGTTTAATTACTTTATTTTACATGCTTTGGCTTTTCCTTCCTTGATTACCAAGGGGAACTTTCTCATGAGGACTTGAAGTCTAAGGTACATGTTTTCCTCAAGCCTAACGGCACAAATATTTTAAAAAACCTTGACACCTTGATTGTAGAATACTGATACTTGCATACTTTCCTGATTTTTATTCCATGGACTGTGATCCCCCCATTAAAGTGGGACCACATCTTATCAATAATTTCTTTCCCAGCAGGTGGGAAGCACACCCAAAAAGCCTAGTGAATCTTTATGTTCAATGCATAGAAGCTCTGCAAATTACTTTCCTTGTGATTGCTCACATGTGTTTCTTCAAGTGCAGACATGCAAGAGATATAAGGCCTCATAAACCAATATTTTTTAATGTATTTGTTTATACGCTTGCTTGCTAGCTAGCAGCTACCATTATATTCCTTCTCACATGCACATGTGCGTGCGTATGCACACACAGTCTTAGTAACCTAAGGCTATGATAAAAATGTCCCAAATTGGCAGTTTCTAGTAGCAGATGTGGAGGTAGCAGTCTGAATTTATAGGGTCTGCAGGCCCATGTTCTCTCAGAAGCCTCTAGGGGAGATCCTTTCTTATCTGCTCCAACCTCTGGTAGCCTCAGGCCTTCCTTGGCTTATAGCTGCAGCATAACTCTGTCATCATGAGGCTGTGATTTTCCCTCTCCTTCTCTCCCTCTCACTTCATCTCTTATAAGGATGTCATTCAGATTGGTAGGTAGCGCCTACCTCAGGACTAATTGAACTCAAATGATAATGTTTTCCAAGAACCCGTTTTCAAACCAAGTCACATTCACAGGTACCAAGGCTCAGAACTTCAACATAATCTTTTTGAAGACACAAACCAATCTATAACACATATACAAGCTTTCTTCATGAAAAATATTTCAGAAGTCTTAAAGGTATAATCCAAAATTTGAATGACACGTTTTAATGATACAAAATGCTAAAGAGAAATAGTTGATATGAAAATAACTATGGGACTAAAATAGCAAACCTAAAAACCTCAGGCACTAAAGATGTTCATAATAGCCTTTATACATATGTAAATAACAAAACATATTTTAAAGGAAAATAGCCAAATCTACTTTCTAACTGAATTGAATGTTCGTTTTGATTCCTTTCTAGACCTTCAGTCACTCCATGAGTAATATTAATAAGGGTTTAAACATTGTCTTTGAAAGACATCTTCATGGATTGTTTTATTATAACTGGTGTGAAGACAGAGAGGGACTTTCCACTCAGCTTCTTAGCTAAACACATGAAACTGAGGGTTTTGCCTTGAAATGGTGCTTAAAAGTGGCCTTAAATTTAAATGGAAGACCACGAACACATCAAAAAAGTCTTACTTAAAATCCTATATTCATTTACAATAATTTATTTTGAATGTTGTTCAAATTTTCAATAGAGCCTTTAGTAGCATCCATAAGTGACAATGTGTTTAAATTTTCACTAGTGTTTTCGTTTCGATTATCACAAACTTCACTTTTCTTGATATAGCTCTAACCTCAGTTGTATTGCTTTTAGTTTTTTTTTAATACTTGTAATCAAGTCCTTAACCTGGGTCCTAAGCAAAGCTAACAATTATCTTTCACAATAGAGCTAAAAGCAGGAGTCTAATTAATTAAAGCACTAATTGAACTTCCCCATTACTGATACATTAGTTCCTGCTCTGACATAAACATTAATCAAATTCACTGAATAATTCAGCTTTCTACTTCCCGACTTCCCTCACCTGAGTAGACAAATCTTCCCACTGACCTGTATAAGTAAAGCAGAAGAAATTGTCGCTTGACACCATTTGGTAATATCTTTCTTAAGTTTCGATAATTGATAAGAGGGAAGTGGGAAGAGGGAACAGTGCAAATACAAAACACTAGGTTGAGAAATGGCACACACACATATGAACATAAATAATTCAAATTTATGTATTTATTATGTATGTTATGCAGACCTGAGTGGTCAGGCAATCAACACATGTGGCTACTGAGTAAAAGACTGGCAGTTCATGGGCACTCAGAAGCTCCTCAAGTGAAACATGGTGGGCTTCCAAAAACCAGCCATGGCAACCCCCTGAGGCACAATGCTACTTTATATACCCGGGTCACCTTGAGAGCAAATGCTTTGTGAATATTGTGTATACATAGTTTTGTTTCTCTCTTTCAAAAATAAACTGAAGGGGAAAAAGGCCCTTTTGAAAAAAATAGTTTGAAGTATTTCACAAGAACTTTTTAATGAATGCATTTTAATGAAGTGGGCCATTTGGATTGCAACTGTAGAGGGGCAGTAAATTTCCTTTAATTATGTGATTAGATAAGTATTTATATATAGTCTTTCTCTACTGAAATTTGGGCTTCCTGTTGAGTCTGACTGATGGCTCTCTCCTCTCTCTCTAATTCGCAGACCTAGCGTCCAAAGCTGCTGGAGAAAACGCATGTGAGGAGTTGCTATACCAAGTGGGAGGTCACCATCAATGAGGCACTCTGCTTTTACAGCCAGGCTAACTGGAGTCATCATTTGGTACTGCAGCGAGAGTTAAGACATGCTTAGTGCCACTGATCTACCCGATTCTCTCCATCGCCCTCACCCCCAGCCCTGGAGGCTGCACATACTGGAGACCAGTTTCTTCTTTCAGCGTCTTTCACTCCAAACTCACTTGGAGGAAGTCCCAGGCAGACCGACCTAAGGGGAAGACTATAATGTGGATGCTATAATGCATGGCTGAGATCCCCCCACCCTTTTAAATACCACTTTCCCCATAGGCAGTCTCATGAGTCTCCACATGAAATCCTGCATTTTAAACATCATTGCCTGATAAAAGTGAGGCATAATTTAACGCAGGAGCTCATCACTGGTCTTACTGGCCAACATGCAACAACAGCAACACAAATTATGACAGCTGGCCCACCAGGGCCTAGGAAACTGTCTGTGAAGGTTTGGGGGTAGGAGTGTGGCTACAACTTTAAAGAAGAATAAGCATAGACCTAATACTTGGTGATACCTTTGTCTTCAAAAGCTATCTCAGGTGGGGCTGTCAGCACAGAGCCCCAACTCATGAAAGGGCACTATGAGATCGGTATGAAAGGCTCCTTTTTTTGCTTTTTAAAATAAGTTATCTGCTAGACGCTCTGAAAAGAGCTTTTTGTATTGAGCTTAAGGCAGCTCAGTTTAACTAGCAGTGGGTAGAGCATTGTTCAAACGGATAAAAATGGGAGATAAGCTCTGCTCCCACAATCTGCTTCCAGCACATGTGGAAAAGAAAAGAAGTGGCTCCTTAGAGGCACATTGTGGCTGCACTCCTTGGGCTCCAAAGGCCTTCCTCTGGAATTAATATTTACCTCCAATTACAGTTTCCTGGGGTAAGGAGTCCTCTCAGCAGATCCTGTTCTGAAAAGCTTTGATTTAAGGAGTAGGCAAATCCAGTCACTTAGGTACCTTCTCCACAGAAAGGGGTGAAAGAAAGATTAAAAGCAGGAGGATTTTTTAAAAAAACATTTCTCTTACGCCTTCTCTCCTCTCATTCCCCATAACCCAGAGCAGAAAGGGTCCTACAAGTTTTGCTATACTTTCAGAAAGCTCACATGTGTCTATAGGCTGTAGCTTTACTGGCTTCCTTGAGTTTTGCCATATTTGGAAGGTTTTCCTGTCTTCTTGGTCTGCTCTGACATTAAAATTTGGTCTACCTGAACAGGGTATAGATGGACCTCTTTGCCCACACTCAACAAGTGCATGCAAATTCTGTGACAGTAGACAAGCTGGGGAGTTGCTCACTCAAACACTCAATTAGAATTGAATCAATTCTAATTCATAGTGACTCATAGGATGGGTAGACTGTCCTTTGGATTTCTGAGCCTGCAACTCTTTCTGGGTTCAAAACAAGGACTTTGTGGTTAGCAGCTCAGAGTAGTCCACCACATCACCAGGGCTCCCTGAGGAGGCCCCAGGTGGTACAAAAATGGGAACCCCAAAGTATGAGGTTCCAGCCCACCCACATGCCCCTGGGAAGAAAGGTCTGGCACTTCACCATGAAAAGCACAGTGATACTCTGAATGCATTGTGAGGCCAGCACAGGACCAGACAGTGCTTCCTTTTGTTGCATGTAGAGTAGACCCAACTCGGTGACACAGATCAACAACAACAATACATAATGATATATACATAACAACAACAACACATAATTGATATATATCCATATACATATACTAAGATTATGTATATTAACTCCATGTGTCAGAAACAACTTGACACCAACAAGACTGATTTACTAATATTCCAAACATTGATTCTAAGCTCTTTTTCCTCCCTATTCTCCTTCATCTGTTAATTGCAAGTCTGACAGAGTGCCAACCCCTTCTCTGATCAGACAGAAGGTGAAGGTGAATTTCTTGAAGAAAAGATGCCAACAGAGGGCCACCATTACCCAGATGCAGTCCTACCCTGTCACCACTCCTAGTACCCTTCAAAGGAGCCTTGGTCGCACAGTGGGCTGCACAGTGAAATACAGGGCCTTAGCGCCCGCTGCTCCAGAGTCGAAAGATGACGGAGTCGGCCTCCACAGCGATAGACAGCCTCGGAAGCCCTCTGGACCCTGTCCTCTCGGGTCGCTCTTCTGTGACACTGGTGGGTTTGGTTGTTGTTGTTTTGGTTTTGTACCCTCAGGGCCCTCGTTGCTTATAACAAATTGCATTTCAGCCTAAGGTCTTGCACTTCACTGTGGCTGTCTATACAACTCTGCAAGCCTCTGCTAGTTGGACTTTGACTCTGCAGTCTAGCTAGAGAAGGCTGAGTGATTGAGCCAAAGGGAGCTTGCTCATCTCAGAGCCACCTGCCGACATTCCGCACTCTTGCCAGTATCACTTGAGTACCAGCACTGCCCATGTTGTTGTGATTAGGAGCCACTGATTCCAGTGTATGGTAACTCCATGTGACTAGTGTGGAACTGTGCCATAGGGTCTCCAAGTCTGTAACCTGTATAGAAGTGGCTGCTTTATATTTCTCCTTAAGAGCTCTTAGGTGGCTTCTAAGCTCCAACCTTTGGGTTAGCAGTTAAGCGCCTTACCCCTGTACCACCAGGTCTCATTAGCATGTGCAATAATTTTAGTTGTAGGAAAAAAAATTGTGACTTCTTTTTCTAGTTCTGGAGAGAGAAGAAAAGTAATTACAAAGAAAAATATTAAAAGATAAAAATAAAATCCATCCCTTTGAATTTGCTGGACTGCCTGCTTGCAGAGCAGACCAGAAAATGCACAAGGTTGTCCCTTAAAATCAGGTGTTTCTGAGTGTCTCAGGAGTTCTGGTAGATGTCTCAGGATTTACTTATGTGTCTAGAGGTCAGAAGAAAGACACAGACCCAACCACCTCCAGAGATTTAGACAGGCCTTTTAGAGATCCAGTATGAGAGAATGTTAAAACAGAGGTGAGAGAAGGGTGGACCAGCGGGCAGGAATAATCCCTGCGTCCATAGTAGTGGAAAAGTGAAAAGGAGGGACTAGATGCATTGAATGACATAACGCCTGAGATTACAACACCAAGCCAGAGTCTTTATAACCGCTTTCTCTCGGTTGGCACCAGTCCCAGTGTGGTCCTCGGGGGTTGGGATGGGCAGCTGTGGGACACTCTCCCTGTCCTCATCCCTCACACCGGCGTGAGGTCTGGGACGGGGATGCTCCTGGAGGTGTGTATTTCCTGTTCTTCATCACCAGCCTTTCCTTGGCGAGCTCACCACAAGATCATTTTTCCAGGGGAGAGATTTCGTGTGTGATTGCTTGTCATGAGAGGCATCTGCAGACAATAATTGGGAAATGTGTTCAACCTGCCATCAATTTGCTTTATTGACATGGAGGCCTCCGTGGGTCCCTGGGCAGAATAGACTTTTCCCCATGTGAGCGAGCAACTGAAAAGACTGTGCCTCTGAAAAGAACAAATCACACTGAGGCAGATGCCAGAACAGGAGAGTGCCGGGGGTTTGGGAGTGGTGGTGAGAAGTGGAGCCAGAGATTTCCTGAAATAAAGCCCATGATAAAAATAAAAGCTCCTGGAGATGTTCTAAAAGGAAGCTGGTCATCACAGGAGCCCCTTCAAGGGGAAATATACACACACACAATGGAAATTTGCAGGGATTCCGACAAGGGTGAGTGGTGAGGAGAGATGAGGGACTATGTGTACCAAAAGAACTCCAGATAGGGGCATAGCTCTTGTCTGTTGAGCCGATTCATTTCAGTAAAAACCTCTCCTCCATTCTATAGTAGTTTGTTCTACTATGAAGAAGTCTGAAATTGCTTGATGTGGTTTTATGGCACCTGGAAAAAATGGTAATTATCAGCCTGTAATTCCCTTGAGAGTAGCTGATGTTTCAATAAATTATAAGAGCTGAGCATGAGTGGTTTATAACACCATCAAAGCCTCACTGTGGTCATAGAATCGTCTAACCACTATGTGTTAGTGGATAGGTGTTTGCGCAGTGGGGGATTTAGTAACAGTCAGCCCTTCTGAGAGAGGACATGGACCCGGAAGACTGCTCCCCAGCGGTCCTCAAGCTGCCTCTGAGCGGAACTGAAGACCCCTCCCTCTCTCTTTGTCTCCAGGGCTCACTGCCTTGGTTTCTCCGAGGTGAACACGTTGGATACACACTGGTGGACATAGTCCTAGGACTTTGTGATTCCCCCAAATAGTTACATGATGCCCCATGTGTTCAGCATGTGTCCATGCACTGCAGAGTAAGGAGAGGTTTTACACAGGAAAATAGGAGGGATACAACCTCGGTCATGGTAATTAGATCCTAAACTTGACAACAGATCCTATTTGTAAAATGTGTTAGCAATCTATCAGAAGTAAGAGGGCTCAAGCTATTTAAAAAATGTTCCTTGTACGGTCCCTATGTGGCTACATGAGCATGTCCTTGATAAAGAGTCGAATGAAGGAGAAACATCTGGCAGGGTGGGACTCCCCCTGAAAAGTATAGAAAGTTTCATTATTCATCTATGACTACCGAGTGGCACTGTGGGTTAAGCATGGGGCTGCTAACCACAAGTACAGAAGTTGGAACCCACTAGCCATTCCTTGGGAGAAAACTGAGGCTGCCCTTTGCAAAGATTCAGGCTTGGAAACCCACAGGGACAGTTCTGCCCTGCCCTAACAGGTCGCGGCAAGTCCGAATGGACTCAACGGCAGGGCTTTTATTGGGTGGATTTGACTTCCACTGGGTTTTAAAGTCACTTATGTAATGCCATATATGCATTAGGGTAAGTCAAACACTATTGCTATAAAATCATAGGAACCTTTATTAAACAAAAAATATCCAAATATGATGCTATTATCTTTTGGCATATGGTCTTCTGAAGGCAGTGTTTCCATCTCTGTCTATCACAAGGAAAGACCAGTCTCTGGAGAATCAAGGGCATCATGCTTCATAAGTAGCGAGGCAAAAAGCCAACAGTCTTCGACAATATGGATCACTCCTGTGGTTGCAGCCATGCGCTCTGGACCGGGCCGTGCTTCACTCTACGGAACTGAGGGTCACTGTGAGTTGGAACCAACTGGTTGGCACCTGACAAGAACAACCCTTCCTCAAGTAATTGGGGCTTTCGAACTTGACCATGTCAAAACAGCAGTTTGGGAACCACTGAAGAACTCAAATTATGTTTCTAAAATTATTCTTGGAGATTGAGGAACAAGGAGAAATCCGAAGGAGCGAGATCCCCTAAGAAGGCATTGTTTTGACTGGATCCTTTGTTGAAGGCACCCTGAAACTATGATAAGGGTATAACCGAGAGAACTTGTCTAAAGCCATACACTACTGGAACAGATATGTATAAACATGTTTAATTTGGAACAAATCTTTGAGACTATGAACTGGAATCCTAGCAGCAATAATTACTGACTTGATCTCCCTATTCACCAAATATATAAATACATATATGCTTATGTGTGCATATGGCATACAATTATTTATTATTTTATCTTAAATTTTATATTTAAAGGTAAGAAGATAGTTGTGTCAATAATCAAGAACAAAGTTAAAGCAATTTGATTCTAAACTTATCTCTGGGCTTCTTAGAAAAAGAACCCCAAATACTCATTAGAGAAAGTGAGGCTCCTGTAAGAAAAGGGTTCACATCCTTACAGGCGCCACTGCCTTAGGTGCAGGAGTGACTTTGGGGATCTAGTCTACAACACAATAGGAGTTCAATGGCCAGGTATCACCAATACCCTGTGCCCCCCACAAATCAACAGCCAGTCCATTCTGACTCAAAGTGACTCTAAAAGACAGAAAGCTTTGTGGGTAGAAAGCCTCTTCTTCCTCCTGGAGTCACGGGTGGTCTTGAACTGCTGACTTTGTGGTTATTAGTCCAACGTGTAATCCATGACACCACCAGGGCTCCTTCCAGGTCTTACTGATCAGGTTGTTGTACCTCCTGTCTGCACCTACAAGAAGCCAAATAAATCACTTTTCTTCTATCACATTGTCTCATAAAGAGAAAACATCTGGGGGCCTTTCTGTCCTGTGGTCACAAAGCGTGGAGATCACAATACCATAACTCGACCTCAGGACCCAGGAAAGAAAAGCTCTTCTCCACAGGACAGCAGCAGGCAACCGGGATTTTTAAGAAACCCTTGGACACAGTCATCAAAGCACTGATTCAAGCATAAAAAGAGGTGTCATTTCCACAAGGTGTTGCATGACCTTTGGCATCAACATTCATTTATCTTATCATTTTACTTTCTGTGTATCAAGTCTTTGGACATCAATGTCCTTAAAATATACAAAGTACTTATTTTCAAAAGCATTGTTGACATTGCAAATCAGAAGCCAGGGCACTCTGTGTTGAGTGCTGGTTTGTTGGGTAGAAAAAATCTATTTTTGTAGCAATAAATCGAGGCATACGGAGCCCTGGTAGTATCTTGGGTTAAGGTGGGTGGTTCATACCCATCAGCTCCTCTGTGGAAGAAAGATGAGGCATCTGTCCCCATAAAGATTTACTATCTTGAAACCCTAATGAACCTACTCTATCCTATAGCCAGTACGGGTACTGTATGTTGAATCATTCTTATGGCAATGGACTCTTGGTTTGTTTGTCTTCTTTTCTTAAAATACAGACAGGCTGAAAATATTAGTAGGAATGGTCACATTAAGGTACTCCTATAATGGAAGATTTTCACATTTCAGTATCAGCTGATCAAGCTCTGCCTTGCCTTAAATTAATGTGTGGGCTTCCCTTAAATGTACAATGAGAATTATATAATCTGTTCTTTGATTTGCCCCAGGAAGCTAAAAGTAAATGTTTGAGAAAATGACAAATTAATCCTGGCAGCTTGACTGCATTTAAATGACCTCTTAAGTGGTCTTGTTTCTGTTTTTAACTGTACTATTACTATAAGATATCTCAGAACCTTTTAGAAAAGGCTGAAATCAGGTATAAACACATAAAATAAAAATACCTTCTACATGGGTTTATTTACATTATAGGAATACCAATAGAGAAGAAATTGGAGAATCACCAAGCCCACACCAAACGCGTACCCATCAAATGGATTCCGACTCAGCAATGTTACAGGACAGAGTAGACCTGTCCCACGGGCTCCACTGCTGTCATCGTGACGGAGGCAGACTGCCACAGCTGTCTTCCATGCAGGGCGAGTGCTTTCTAAACACAGGCTGACCTGATGGCTAGCAGGTGAGTACTTAACCAGTGTATCAACCAAGGCTTCAGTAGAGAATAAAAGTTCCCTGTAATGGACTTGATACCTGAACAAAGTGCCCGCGGCCATCCAGAAGCACAAAGAACAGACAAATGCCAAAGAACAGAAAAAAGGAGCCAACAGGAGGAGGACCCAGAGTTTGTTTTTCTCTTCAGTAATGTGTTACGGCTCCTAAATCTAAATTACTCCAAAGATTCAAATGCTTTCATGCTCTAAATGTGTAGCATTAAGGAGTGAAGCAGTGAAAAACAACATAGAGGTAGGGACAAAGGGGAAAGGAAGAATAAGTCCCTTCACTATTCTAATTCACAACTTTTTCTAAAAAAGAATAAAATATGCTTCAAGCAAAGCACACTTCTAGGCCAAGACCATCTTCTCACCGCTGAAAAAAAAACCTGATGAATATATTTCCGTCTACTATAGATGCTCATTACAGGATTATGCGCCATTGCTATCTGAAGGTTGGTGAAATTGGCCTACCAAGCAGCACCCCCAAAGAAAGGTTCGGTGACCCGTTTGTGTAAAGACTTCAGCCAAGAAAACCACATGGAGCAGTGCTACTCTGCATCACACAGGGGTCCCTGAATTGGAACTGACCGGACAGCAAAAGATTTGCTTTACTTTGTTTTGGTTTTCCTTGTATTGCTCAAAAGTGGCACTACTGGCATTTGATACGGGACAATTCTTCACTGTGCATTGCAAGCCACTGAGCATCCCTGGTCCCCAGAAACTCAAAGCCATAATGCCATTCAGAAACTGGTAGTATGAACTACAATTTCAAACAATGTTTACACCACTGGATGCCTACTTCTCTGGCTGACTTATTGTGTATCTTGTTATCTACATATCTTGCCGTATATTTTTCCTCCTCCATAATAAAAAAAAATGTCAGAAGTTAAGAAAGGCAATATAACTGTCAGTCCCGTTGTTTTCTCCTCCAGATTGTTCATCCAGCCTGTCCTATCCAGACAGGCCT
>NW_022103913.1:2241721-2249986 GCF_000313985.2 Echinops telfairi | reverse complement strand
AAAAAAAAAAAAAAGAAAGGCAATATAATAAGAGACCTTCTTTTTTTGGTCTTATATTGAATTCAAAGGGCACTGGGAAGGGGTTGGCAGGAAATACGAAGATGAGAACGTGATCAAGGATCAAAAGAAGGAGCTGAGAAAGTATGTGTGGAGGATGGTTGAGTCAGTGATCGTTATTATTGCAACCACCACACAGTTTTTCAAAGCTGTCCCTTTTATCCTTTTCCATCACCTTGGAACTTTCCCAAGATGCCCAGTTTGAGAAACTCTGCATTTGTATCTTTGGGCTTTTATAAAGGTAAAATTCTCTTTTAATGACTACCATTTATAACATCTAGTTCTACATAATGAGGCCATTGCCAACTCATGGTTCAACAGCCCACACTAACCCAAGCTTGTTGTTATGAATATAATTAGCTTTGTTAAATTAAAAACAAAACAAAAAAGCCCTGTATGACAGATGTATTCCCAAGTCCTTGTTCATTTACTAGTCAGCCTACTTAACACACCTATTGTCATAGTGTTGCATTCATAAATAGAAATTGCTGTTGGATGACCACATGCTGCAGTACTCATAATAAGCCTGCGTTGGTTCTGCAAGGAGGGCTTGTTTGTTTGTTTGTTTACATTTCCCCTGAGTAGACAGTGTTTGCTAACTCGTGGGGATAGCCATCGCCATTGATGAGGCAATGGTCCCCATGTTTTCAAAGAAGGTCTAAGGACCAGTACACTTGAAGCTGTTTGAATATAAAATTATTGTGAAAGCACGAGGCAGGGAAGAAAAAATGTAGGTTTTGGATGATCTTAGAAGTTCGAGAAGGAGGTGTTGAAGAGGGAAATCCAGGGTGGGTCAGGAAAGGCTGGCAGCTGTTCTGGCAGAGGAGAGAAGACTGACTCAGGTAATCCTGGGTGTGGTTTTGTTTGTTTGTTTGCTTGCTTTTAACATCAGTATCTCTTAATAATTACATATCAACAAATAACATTTATCACTTATGTTACAATATCAACAAATGACATTAAGTACTACATAAATAATATTTATGTATAAAATAACATTTATTCATACACCTAATATAATTTATATATCATATTTAATGTTATTTATATAACATATGAGTGTATTAATAACGTTCATATATAAATAATATTAACAAATAAATATGAATAACATTTTTTATTATTATTTCTTACGCTGACAACTAATATAGATTCCTTCTTTTCATTTTTTCAGCAACACTATGGACACTTCCTTTTGCCAACTCACATGGGTACTTAAGATCACAAAGGGGCACAGAGGGGATTTGAACACAGGCATCTGGGTCCAGGGCCCTGCTTTCAATTATTAGGCAGCACGGCCTCCTTCTACACCTGATGCCGTTCTCTGCAGGGCTGATCCACTGATCATGGTCACTATATCCCCAAGAATGGACCCCAGAGCTCATGCGTATACTGCACAACCCCTTCTTTAGCACAGGTATCTGAATCAAGCTGAGCTCCTGGCCCTAAGTTACTCTACTCATATTCTTCCCCACAAGAATTAAGATTGCAGAGAAATAACCAGGCAATCTGGATTGGTCCTTTTTTTAAAACCAAGAAAGTGTCAATACAGAGGCTTTACAGCGTCTGTCTTCAGTCCTCCAAGTCTACTGAGAGGCAGGAAGAGAGATCGGTGTGGAAGGGCATAGGTAAGAGAAAGAGAACACCTTCTTGGTTCTAGTGTTTTTCTAGCTCCTTATTCTACTGCCTTCCTGAGGACAAGCTCCTTTCCAGCCATCAGATTTAGCGAGGACCCTCTCTCCTGATCATAAACACACTTTAAAAAAAATCTTTTAAGCTCCTTTCTGTAACTTGCAACCAAAGAATCATAACTAAAACATCTTGGAGACCTCCAATCTGCAAATTATAGCTCTCTCAGTATCCATATTCTATAATCCTACTTTCATTCCTTTCAAAAACAATTTCTGTCTTCTTTCAGACTAGGGATCCTTTCCCAAATTCCACTGAGATCTAGACTTAGAACAATAGCAATGACATAGGCACCAGGAGACTCCACTTCCCTTTGGAAAGACAGGCAATAATAGGACACAATCAAACGCAGTGCAGTTCAGATTTCTATGCCCTAATCCCACACTTTATTTTGAACATTCATTGAACATAGGAACTGGACAAATGGATACATTCGAAGATACACTCGCTCCTATGAAATCCCTCAACAGCCTCTTTCAACAGTGTCTCCTGCTGAGCTTGTTACCATTGTCTATTCAGAGAAGACAATAAAACCATTTTTTTAAAATGATAACCACCACCACTCTCCTACTATAATTACTCATTTTCTCTAAAGAGTGGACATCAATGTGGGTTATTTAGATAGTATATCAATTTCATTAAAAATAGAATTCTACCAGCACCCACAATAAGTCGTTAAAATTCTCCCTGGTGAAAATGTAACTTCTACAGTCCCAAATAAAGGTTTGCAAGGAATTGCTTTATTGATGTGGTGGCCCCAGATCAGCACCCTTGGCGAGGTGTGTTTTTATGGGGGAGACGGAGGCAAAGCCCTGACTACCTGAGAGTATTTTCTAACTTGATTTACCTAAAGTTGCCCGAGTAACCACTGTGCCTGCGGACGAATGAGAATATTGTCTTCTCTGTACCCTTATTTTACAGAAGAGGGTACTGAGACCTAACTAGCAAAGTTATAGCGGATCCTGCTTCTGCAACTCTCCGGACTCGAAGCTCTTCAGGGTGCACCACCTTGAGGAGGCTTTGGGAGGGCCTCTCATGGGCTTCCTACCATAGGAAGCAGGCCTACACTTGAGGCTCTCACAGCAGTTCACCACCAGCAGGCTGGCAGGGCTCTGAAGAAGCAATTCTGCTGTCTGCTGTCTCAAGCACTCACCTTAAGCTTTTGGACTTTTTTTTTTTAAGCAAGAGATTGAATTGTAGAATCTAAGGGTTCTTGGTACCCTGGAGGGTCCTCAGTTGTCCTCAGATACCTGCTAGCCCGGAAATGGGGCTCCTCATGTCTTGTACTAACTAGGTCTCTCAGGCAGATGAAAACTCCAGTCCTCTTCCCATGAGTCAAGGGCATCTCCAATTCTTTCGACCTTCAGACGCTGCTGGCATGACTAACCCAAGAGCCGTACAGGCCTCAGGTTCAGAAACTTCCAGCCTGCTACTCTTTTTCCTCTTGATTTTACCCAGCACACCTCTCTAAACCAGTACATTGCTAGTAGGAAGAATTCAGTCATCTGATTTAAGACAAATGTCATTCTTTAAAAAGTCAGTTCAAATATTGTGATTCTAAAACATAAACCACTTCCTCATGTCTTTTATAATAAAACACTATCCTGGATTTTACTCCTGGTTTCTGGTATCACTTCAACCTCCTGGGGGAGGTATTCCTAAAAATCTAGAATTTGCTTGTGTGTACATGCCAGGTGTTCTTTAATATATCAACCTATAAATAATGCTGCTCTGCGATCCTTCAAAAGAGAAAAGCCACGAAAAAACAAAGTCAGAAAAGCAAAATAAAATGTCTTTACATTCCTTCGTTTTTTGTCTGTTTTTGTCCCCTGAGCCATGGGATGTAGCTCAGGATCTCCACCTAGTGGACTCTTTAAGGTGATAACTGAATAAATCTGAGCAGAAGGTTTAAGAATGGGGCCAAGTTAGAAAGAGTATTATTATTATTTTATACAAAACATATTTACTGAGAGTCTGATAAGATGAGTCAATATTGCTTCTTTTTAACTGATTATTCATATTTCCCACATGTTTATTAAGCTCTCTGTTCCATTAAGTGAACTCATCTGTTAGAACAAGGTTCTCCCCTTTGCACTTGCCAGGCTTATATGATAGGACATCGTTAGGTTCTTGTTTGGTTGGTTTTAATGTTTGCTGAATTAGTAGAGAAAGAGAAAGGAATTATTGCTCAGAAATGACCATTTTTCCTCTAGTTATTAGTTCTTATCGAAGTTTGATGGAGACATTAAGGTAGGTTAATGTGTGACAGCAAGTCACTCATGCGAATAATAACCGTGAAGGACAAAGTAGAAGGGCCCCATACAGTTTCTTAGGTTGTAAAGCTTGATGGGAGCGACTGGCAGGTCTTTTCTCCAGCAGAGTCACTGGTCGGCTGAAGCTGAGCACTTTTTGTGCAGCAGACAGGAAAAACTTCAAGGAGAGAATTTTCCATTTTCCAGTTTGACTACTCCATGTCCTTTCTTCCTTGGGAGACGCTATAGACATGCAGTTTCTATGCTCTCAAGAAATGTTAACTGTTGCTCTCAGAGAACCTTCTGGAGATCCATCAGAGCACACCCACTATCTCATGTGGCCACTTCACTGGACTCTCCAGCTTCTCATCACTACAGCTGGCATTTTGTTTCAGGTTCCAATAAAGCCAGAGTCCCTCTGAGTAAGGCTGCATCCATACGGGGAGGCTGCTTATTATACTCTAATAGGGACCTCTTGTTTCTTCATGTGTAGCACATCAAATGTGATAAATGAATAATATCTATTAAACTGAATTTGGTAGATTCTAACTTATAGAATAAGTGCTCCTTAATGTTTAAAGAAAACAAAATGGCTATTGATGCCAGTTGTGAATGAATCTCATCACTGATGTAAATCTGTGCTGCAAAGCCACCCTGGGCTCTGAGCATGACAGAATGATGGCATTAACTGCCCTGGTTCTCACCCTCCATCCCTTTGCTGCCACTGTTTTTAGTCACATGGATGGCTTAGGCCAATAGGATGCTAGAAATTTGGTCCAGGAAGAGACCTGAAAAAATGTGTCTGTGTTTCTGTTTCCTCTTTCACATCTTTGTTATCACTATGAAAACATGCCCAGGTAAGCCTGCTATAGGATGAGGGGAATACGAAGGGTTAGTGAAAAAAAAAAAAAACTACAAAAAAACCCGTAATTGCAATAGGCAGAGAGGAGCTTTTGTAGTATACATTTTTCCCAATAGGTGAGCATTAAGCAACTCACTATGAGTTAGTGCACCCAGTGGCGTCACCTGAAAAGGTTCTCTCTGGTCACAGTGAATTTCTTTGTAAAAGTGGTTTTGCTTGAACCACGGTTTTTGTGATGGCTGATTTAAGAGAATGGCATGTAGCTATGAAATTCTGTTTCCTGCTCAGGAAAAATGCCACAGAAACTGTTGTGACAGCGCTATGGGAAAAAATTAAGTGTATAAGTTGTTTTCTTATTTCAAAAAAGGTGAAACGTCAATCGATGACAAACCTTGTTCTGGACATCTGTCTGTCAACTTCCAGAATGGACAAAAATGTTGACTCAGTGCATTTGGAGTTCATTTCATGAGTCAGACTGTTAATCAAGCTTTCTATTTAGAGGTTCTGAAAGACTGGATAACAGTGTGTGCAAAAAAAGGCCTTATTTGTGGCACACAGGGGATTGGTTTTGCCACCATGGCAATGCAACTGCTCATGCATGCAGCCATCTCAGCGCGCCCGTTTTTGGCAAAAAAAACCCCAGCATGTGTCTCTTGTCCCATGCACCTAACTCACCTGACCTCATGCTGTGTGACTTTTTCTTTCCGCAAAGACAGACAGACATGAAAGGACAGTGATTTGATGATATAGAAGAGGTGAAGATAAAAACAATGAGGGAGGTGCTGTCAGCCATCCAAACAGATGAGTGAATGTTTCCAAAAATAGAATCACAGATTTGACAAATTTAAGTGTAATGGAGAGTACTTTTAAATTGATAACGCTGTTCTGTAAAAAAAATTTAAATACATAGCTTTGGGAAAAAATGTGTTTTTTGGGGGGGTGGTTAACCCCTTGTATGATTGAATCACTCATGTATATCTCAGCTGGTAATGATATGTGAGGTCAGTTGATACAAGCACTGGACACACCCACGCCTAAACCCATGATTTATAAACTATTAAGGAGCCTTGGGGGGCAAGGGACAGTGGGTTAAGTGTCAGTCTGTTAACCTCAAGGTCAGCAGTTCAAACCCACCAGCCACTCCACAGGAGAAAGATGAGGCAGTCTGTCCCCATAATGATTCTTAGTCTCAGAAACCCCATGAAGCAGTCCTCTGGGTCACTATGAGTTGGAATCAACTCCACAGCAGTGGGTTTGGTCCAGTTAGGTTGACTCTTTAGTCTTTATTATACCAAGCCACTGAGTTTTGTGGTGATTTGTTATGCACCATTATTGAGGCATTTGATAACTGATAGAGCAAACAAAATTTAGGGATGGTTTAGGGGTGAACGAGAGGAAGCTATGACTGAAATTAGGGAGTAATGAGCACAGAACTACAGTTTGAGGGATAGAAAGGTAAAAGCCAAGGAGGCAAAGGTCAAAGAATCTCAGATTGAATACAGGTTGATATTTTAAGAGAAACAGTTAGAAAGTACATAAAATCAGATAGTGAGCCTCAAATTAAAAAAAAAGAAACATGTTTAGCTAGCATGTGTGGCATCCCAGTGTACGAGGAGGGTTACTATGCTATCATGGCAGCTTCAAACGCAGCAGGCTGGTTGCTGTAACTGAACTGCACTCTGCTCCCATCTCTTCTATCTTGGTGAAAGTAAGGTCTCTCTCTCTCTCTTTCTTTTCAGTTGTTTAATCTCTTTCAAATTTCAAAGAGATTGACTCAAAATAGAACCTACCCTTGCTTTGTTAGCATAACTACCTCTAATCTTGTCTTATTGACATCATAGAGATTAAGATTTGTAACTCATAGTATAATTACATCAAATCACAAAAAGGATAAGAAGTACATGACACGGATAGTCATGGCCTATCAGTCGGACTATCTGAAGAAGAATGCAGCATTCAGATGAGAGGGAGACTCACCAACAACTGGAATAAGCAAGGAGCACAGCATGGCTTGCTGAAAGCGAAGCGCCCTGGAAGCACTTTACTGAGGAAGATCACAAATCTTCAGTATAGATTACATCTCAAAACAAAGAAAAGAAAAGTCCTTACAACTGGGCCAATAGGAAACTGTGATAAATGAAAAAGTATTGGTATTGTTAAGGATTTCATTCTACATGGATCCATAATCAATGTCCATGAAAGCAGCAATCCAGAAATCAAAGGATGGATTGTAATGGTCAAATCTGCTGTGATTAATGTAACTCTTTAGCACAGTGGTTCTAAACCTTCCTAATGCCGCGACCTTTAATACAGGTCCTCATGTTGTGGTGGCCTCTAGCCATAAAATTATTTTCATTGCTACTTCATAACTGTAATTTTGCTACTGTTATGAATTGTAATGTAAACTATCTGATATGCAGGATGTATTTTCATTGTTAAAAATTGAACATAATTAAAGCATAGTATTAATCACAAAACAATGTGTAATTATATATTGTGAAATATTTATTTCTAATTACAAATAAAAGAAATTTTGTCGTGTAGTATGGGTAACAGTTCTCACACCGGGTACTCGTATGACAGCAGATCCTCCTGGAGATGGATAGAGGAGCAGTGTCTTGGTTCTTAAGACAATCAGAAATAAGTGTTTTCCGATGGTCTTGTGAGACCCCTGTGAAAGGGTCGTTCGACCCCCAAAGGGATCGCAACCCACAGGTTGAGAACCGCTGCTATAGCACTTCTCCACATAGAGGAGAGGCCTCGGGATCGAGAATGTATTACATGACAGGTAATGATATCTTTCTAGCTTTTCATTCTCATGGAACTTCTTTTAGTAATTTTTTTTTCTTGCAGAGAGTTGTTGTGAATTCTTATGTTTGCTTTATTTGTTGAAAAATGCAGAGCAGGTTTAAAGATAGATGACAGCCATTGAGATGCTCTGCATAAGTATCCTCTAGTTAGAATTTTTCATCGTCCTAGTTATTTAGTTTCCTCTCCGATGTTCTTGCTTTCACATCATACTCTGACTACCCACTGACAGCAAAGATACAGAGGGGAGAGGCTCCACATGCGCAATGATTCTCAGATGAGTGAAAAAGCACATACACTTCTCTCCCTATAAATTATAATAATGATGGTGATAGTAAGCAATCATAGTCTGCCATTATTGATAGGAAGATATGTGCCTAGCACTAGTCTAAGAAATTCATATATGTTAATGAATACATACATAGTGCAGTCAATTTTTTTTTCTAGTTGATATGATTGTAGTTGTTTACTTATTTATAATCATTTTATTAGGGACTCATACAACTCTTATCACAATCCATACATACATCAAGGGTGTAAAGCACATTTGTACATTCATTGCCCTCATCATTCTCAAAACATTTGCTCTCCACTTAA
>NW_022103913.1:2225712-2239926 GCF_000313985.2 Echinops telfairi | reverse complement strand
GGCCATCTAGCTCAGAAGCAACAAAGTGCTCTTTTAAGTAAAATAATTCCTAATTATATACATCATAAGACACACAGGTTTATATATTGTGGTTACTGAGATGTGCATAACTTTGGACATGATAGGTACTTTAAATATTTTTCACTTAGGTTATTAATATTCTATAAATATACTTTCATTCAGCAAAATGTAGGAGCTGATGAAGGAATATGAAATTTCTTGGAAATGTTCTAATTCCCACAACAAATTATTATTTTATTTAAGGGAAGACTAGACTTACCACCATATAAATGTTTTTATTTTATCATTTTAAAAAAATGTTCACATTAAAATATAAAGAGTAAAAAAATAATATAGTCTTTTAGTCTATGAAAAGATATTAGGCATTACTTTTAGTTGAGTTGAAGTATCCAACAGTTTCCCCCATTCACTATCTGTGTGACTTTTATTTCACCTTTCTACATGTTGGATAAAAACCACCATATGCTATCAGCGTCAAAGGAGTAAAATATATGTAAAATATTTCGTTACTGGCACATTAAACACAAAGCAAAACTCAGACTCCTAAGTTGTTTGTGACTCGTAGAGAACTAGTAGGAGAACTGATGGAGCCAAGACTATAAATCTTCATCTGCCCCAGAGAGGATAATAAATATCATCACTACTGCCAGTTAAAGATGACCCAAGAATCTGAAAAGGTAAATGATGTAAAGCTGTATTTTATAATCTTGGAAATACACAAGCAATTTCTACAACTCCTACTTCTGCCTGAACTTGCTGTGTGCCTGCTCTCCAGCAAGCTTGTCCTACACAAAGACCTCTCTTCTCTCTAGTCCCCTTGGGGGATTCATGAAATCTTCACTCATGTTAACATTAGTACTCTGGAAACAAGCCCATATTGAATTCAATTGCTGACACCAACCCAGTCTATTTATGCTTTATTCTTCAATCGCTTAGGCATTCCTCCAAAACAAAAGCAAAATCTGGAGAAAGCCAAGAGTTATTTCTTTTACATGCAAAAGCAAAAAATCTCTCTTGTTATTTTCTAAAAGAACTCTCGAGGCCCCCAATCCCGAGGCAACTGTGGTAACTTGTAATTCCATGAGAACTAATGAAGAAAAAAACATATGGACATATAAAAATGTAGCTGCAAATTAGGCCAATCCTCCTCTGCCAAGGTCCTACACTCCCGGAAGAGTTCCGTGAAGGAGAGCACATCTGTAAATAAGAGCATCCACACAGCTGTGATTCTGAACCTTTTTGCTTGCCCAGTGTGACACAAAGATGGATGATGTTTACATACAGAGGACGCCCAAGTGAGTCCTAAGATAAGAGAGCCCTGAGGGGGTGGAACTGTGGTCCCTTTGTCTCACATTCAATGGACTGCATATGTGGTACATAAATGTGAATGTTAAAAAATATATCCTGGAATTCTATCGAATTTGATAACAAATAGACATATTTTTCACCTGTTGATGCTTTTGGTTTCTCTTTTGTAACTGGCATTCTATTGGTTGTTTTGAGATCAGGACAGAGACATTATGAACAATTTGTAGACAATTCTTAGTGCATGCACTGAAATCCTAAAACGGCATGTAGATAAAATTTGTTTCTAAAATTCAGTGATTTTCAATCTTTAAATTTGGAGGCAAATTATTAAAAAGAAATTATCAAGAAACATTATTTTCAGATGTTGGTAAACAGTTACGTCTTAAGTCCCACTAATTCACAATTTAATGTCACACACTACACATTTATTTGTTCAACCCTCCACAGCACATAGTAAAGTTAGCAGTAAAAGTGGACTACCGCAACCAAAGGGGCTACAGAATCCACACAGTTCTGTGAAGAAAGCCATGATAGCAGAATGTTTTTCAGACACAATTCTATTAAGAAAACAAACATGGAAACAAAATTTTAAATGTTCAAGTCATTCAAATGCATGACAGTGACTCCAAGTATGTATGAAGCATGTTTTACATTAGGGATTCAACCCCCCCGCCCCCCCAGCTCCAATCCCATCTGATGGAGTGTTAGGTTGACACACAAGACAGTCAACTCTTCCCACAATTCAACATCCCACTGTTTTCTGATTGCACTACAAAATAAACAACCAGGAAATGATTTCACATCTTTAAAAAAAAGCACTTACACTTAAAAGAAATGAAATGCATTGGGATTTCCTCCTTCTTAAAAATGTTTCTAGAGCTACTAAAAAACTTGCCTTCACAAAATACTTGATGAAAATATTCCTCTGGATTTTACAAGAAGGGAGATCACAGGGCCCATTGATAAGACATGGTCGATAGGAATTCATCAGACTTGACTTCTTTTTCTCCTCGTTTTTGTTTCTCCATTTTCGGCAGTTTAATCTTTCTTAGTTTCTTGGTTAGCTATTTTGGCCTGTTTTCAATTTTTTGTCTGAATATTTATCCTCTCCTGGTGCCTTTGGCATTGTCTCCACTTTGGGAGGCCGGGTTTCCCTGACAACCTCACAGATCTCCTCTTAGGCTCCTCCTCCACCGCCCCTTCCTTTTGCGCATCTTGGCTCTGAGGAGAATGCTTGCAGGATGCCTTCGGACCACGAGGCACCAAGAGCTTTCTGGAAGCTCGGTTGCCTGGCACTGCTGCTCTGCCTCCCGCCCGAGCTGCTAGCAGCCGCGGCAGGAGAGGTGGAAGAACCGGATCCCCGTTGCTACTGAAGGTGCTAAATTACTTGCAATGCATCATACTTCTTGAATAGAAGGACTGCTCCTCATAACTATATGAAATGTCCACAAGTTAATTTGCATTCAATACAATCCCAATAAAAATGCGTAGTTCTAGATGATTTGCGTGAGTATTGGGTAATTAAACAAGGTAATACTTAAGTAAGTGTCACAAATAAATAAGAAAGAATAATCAGAAACAAATATTGAAGAGCAGGGAAGAGTCTCTAGTCCTACGAAATATGTTTAAATATTTTACAGGTATCATAATTAGGATGGAAGGAACTGATCAAAAGAATATTTATCAAGCAATACAATGTTAAGAAATGGATACAAACAAATGTTTAAATGTAATATATGATGAGAGGGTATTTCAATTCAATGGGTAAGTGATATATTATTCAATAAATACTATGGGAACAACCAGGTAGCTCTCTGGAAAAGGGGTGGGAATAAAATGAGAAGTGTATATTGCAACACTTTTATAATCTGAAATTATAATTAGATCAAATTATTAAGCCAAATATAAACAAACAAAAGAAACTATGTCATTAACATAAAACAAGAATAATTGTAATACTTTTCAGAGTAAGATAATCCTTTCTAAGAATAAACTAAACCACACAAAGAAAGAACTTATAGCATTGATTACATGAAAGAAAATATTCCTGGTGGGGGGAAACGCTCACAATAAATAAATGACAAACTAGGAGAAACACATTTCAACTCACAACACAAAGAGTGATATTTAAAAAGCTCCTGTGTTAGTCCAGGTGGACTAGGGAAACAAATCCAGAGACACTCATATGTGTAAGAGAGAACTTTTTATCAAAGAGCAATTGTACATTAAGAAAATATCCCAGCCCAGTCCAGATCAAGTTCATAAGTCCGATGTTACCTATATGTTAATACTAGTCCATACATTCCTCGGTAGACTCACGCAGCTGTGCAATGATACAGAATGCAGGAAGATCACAGGCTAGTGGGTGGAAAGTCTTGAAGATCCAGTGGTGATGGAAGTTTCTCAGTGCTGACATGGTCTCCACATGGCTCCACCAGTTCCAGAACCCTTGCTGCATCACTGTAGCTCCATTTGGTTTGTCAGCAGGAAAATGAAGCAGAGAGATTCTTGCCTCCAGAGAGGAATAAAGGAATTACCAGAATCCTCAGGAGAATGCCATGCCCACAGGAAGGCCTCATTGGCTATGGCCTGATTAACAGGCTAGACTTCATCCCTTTGCAAGTTGACAGGAGATTATGTAACTGCCACAGACCACCCCTTGTCAACTTGACACTTCCACAGAACTCTTTAGCCATATATAGTTTTTAAACAAAATAATAAAATCACATCTGTACCTAACAGGAGAAAACTAAAATGCATACAATGATATGCCCTAGCCCAAGGGCACCTAAGGTTGTTGAGAATTTGTGACAGGTCCATGGTCTAAAGGCAAGGCGACCAATGGGCACCCTGTTGAGGCTAAGTGAGGCAGCTCACATTGAGTTGACCAGAACCCGACCAGATGAAGAGAAGATATTTGAGCCTGTGAACTGGTAATATTGCTGACTTAATGATGACCTGTCCTGATTTGACTTTGCTTATATCCATAAGCAGATGTCACAGGGTTCCAACTGGAATGAATATTCTTCACATCAAAAATACGTTTGTCTCCTCAGAACACTGGGTTGATGTAAGTGGGCAGTATAGAAATTGGATACCCAAAATGAGGCAGATAAAGTTATGAAGTGGCTGGCTTTCGAGCTTTCATACGTGGGGGAATATATTCATAGAATTAAGATGTATTACTTACCTGCAACTCTTAGGCATAGAATATTGTTGTGTTGTTCACTTATAAAATATTATGCTTAAGTGAGGTTTGGGCACATATTAAATTGTATACATTGTAGTTTTATCCTGTTAGGTACAGATATGATTTTATTATTTTGTTTAAAAATTATATATGGCTAAAGAGTTGTGTGAAAGTGTCAAGTTGACATGGGGTGGTCTGTGGCAGTTACATAATCTCCTGTCAATTTGTGAAGGGGTGGAGTCTAGCCTGTCAATCAAGTTGCAGTTTGATGACCTCATTTGGAGACATGAAGGAGATAAATAGCTCGCTAGAGACCAGACCCACACAGATTCTCTCTGCTTGACTCCCTGTGAGACATTTCTGTTGACAAGTCACATGGAACTACACTGATAGAGCCAGAACCCAGGAGCTGGAGGAGCCACGTGGAGACCTACACCAGCGCAGAGATACTTGCACCACCACTGAATCCACACGACTTTCCACCCACTGGCCTGTGATCTTCCTGCATTCTGCATCATTGCATGGCTGTGTGAGTCTAAAGAAGAATTTATGGACTAGTATCGACATATGGAGTAATATTGGATTTATGGTCTTGATCTGGACTGGACTGGGATGTTTTCTTAATGTACGATTGCTGTTTGGTATAATGTTCTCTCTTACACACATAAGAATGTCTATGAATTTGCTTCTCTAGTCCACCTGAACTAACACAACTTGGAACATTCAATAACTTTTTAAAAGACAAAATGGACAAAATATATAAATAAGGCTATTCACTGAAAAGAAATATAAATGGCCCTTAAATTAAAAAGTATTTGTCCTCACAAAGGAACCCTGGTGGTATAGTTAGTAGGTTAGGTATTGGGCTTCTAGCAGCAAGGTCAGCAGTTCAAAACCACAAGCCACAGAAGAAAGATGAGACTTTCGACTCCTCTAAAGAATTACAGCCTCAGAAATCCACAGGAACAGTTCTACTCTGACCAATAGGGGCACTATGAGTTAGAATCAACTCAGTGGCTGTTAGTTTAGTTTTTGAGTGGTTGCAGTAAGAGAAATGTAAATTAAAACTACAATAACATGCTTTTATCATAGCAAGCCGGCAAAGTGAAGCTCAAAAAGTTTCCAGACAGACAATCCATAGATCAAAGAAATATATCACAAAAGAAATACTTAGAGAGAATGAAAATGAAGACACATCCCCAGTCTTAAGCATGCAGTTAAGGCGGTGCTCAGAGAGAGACTTCTAGATCTAAACACCTACATTTAAAAAAGGAAAAAAATATTTTAAATCCATAATTTTAATCCTTAAGGAAATAGAAAAGAAGAGCAAACTAAGCTTAAAGTCAGCAGGAAGATGAGAATAACTGAATGCCAATAAATGAAATAGAAAAAAAATGAGACCAATAGTAAACCTTCAAAAAGAGCACTAGTAGCAAACACTCAAACTCCCTTCCACGGAGTCAACTATGGGTATACCCACACCCTCCACTCAGACTAACAACAACCACGAAGTCAAACGACAAAACTAGAATGAATCTGAAGCTGTTACTACTGATCACACATAAATAAAAGGGATTATAGTAAAATACTATACACAATGATATGCCAACCAGTTTTATAATCTAAAAAATTAATACATTCCTATAAATATGTAATATACAGAAATTGACTGAAGAAATATAAAATTTTATCAGACCTAAGACAAGAAAACATATTGAATCAGTTCTAAAAAATGTGTTATAAAATATACAACCAGATACTTTCACTAGTAAATTCTCTCAAACATTTAAAGTCGATGTGACACCATTCTTAAAGTTTTCCAAAAAACACGAGGGAGCACTTCACTTATTCTATGAAGGTAGCATTACCCTGATACCAACAAAATAAAAGATAACTAGACTAATACAGCTAATGAAACAGGTATAAAACCAGTCCAAAAACCAAATTAAATCCATCCAACAACATGGTAAAAGAATTATACACCATGATCAAACGGGGTTTGTTCCTGGAATGCAAGGATTGTTCAATATAAGAAAATAAAAAATTGTAGTATACAACATTAATGAAACAAAAGATAAGAACCACATGATAATCTCAATTGATGCAGAAAAAGCATTCGACAAAAATCCAATGGCAGAAAAAGCAATAAAGAAATAAACAGTAGCAAATAAACAAACCCCAAAGCATCCATATTTTCTCTACACACAGATGACATCATCTTACACGTAAAAAATCCCAAAGAATATACACGAAAGCTGCTAAAGTTAATAAACCAATTTAGCAAACTGGAAGGCTATAATGCCAAAAAAGAAAAATCAATTGTGATTCTAAACAATGGCAATGAACAATCTGAAAAAGAAATTACGAAAATTAAATTACACTGACATTTAAAATAACTATAAATATAAAATATGTTGTATATTTTATATCTAGGAATAGAAAATATCTAGGAATAAATTGAAGGTAGAAGCCATATATTATAAGCTATAAAGCATTCCAGAAGGGTATTAAAAGAAACATAAATAAAGGAATGAAATCTAGTGTTCCTGAATTGAAAATTTTAATATTGTTAAAATGTAAATAATATCAAAGTGATCTACAGATTCAACACAGTCTTATTCAAATTGTATCATCTTTTTCCCTTAAAATGGAAAATCTGAACCTCAATTTCATATATAATTGCATGGGGCCTTAAATAGCCAAAACAACCTTTAAAAAGAAAAGCAAAGTAGGAACATTCACACTCGCCTCGTTCACTTACTGCAATGGTTCAGTGACCAGAACAATGACACATGAGTCATGTGTATGCGTTGGGCTGGTAAACACAAGGTCCACAGTTTAAAATCATCACCCATGGCCCGGGAGAAAGATGAGTCATTCTACTACTCCTGTAAAGATTGACAGCCTTGGAATCCCACAAAGACTAGTCTACTCTGCCCTATAATATTGTCGTTATAGGTGCCATCCTGTCAATTCCAACTCATAGGGACCCTATGAACAAAAGAATTAAATGCTACTCAGTTTTGTGCCATTGCAGCCACTGAGGCAATCCATGTCCTTGAGGGCCTTCGTCCTTGTCACTGCCCTTCTACTTTACCAAGCACGATGTCCTTCTCCAGGGACGGGTGTCTCCTGATAGCACGTCCAGAGTATGTAAGATGATAGCTCACTTTTCTTGCCTCTAAAGGAGCATTCTGGCTGTACTTCTAAGAGAGATTTGTCTGTCTTTTTAGTAGTCCAAGGAACTGGCAATATTCGTCACCAGCATCACAGTTCAAACACACTAATTCTTCTTTGGTCTTCCTTATCTGATGTCCAACGTTCACATGTCTATGAGGCAATTGAAAATACCATGACTTGGGTCAGGAAATCTTAGCTCTCAGAGAAACATCCTTGCTTTTCAAACTTTAGGGAGGTCTTGTACAGAAGATTTACCCATTGTAATGTATCATTTAATCTCTTGACTGCTGCTTCCATGAGCAATCATTGTGAATCCAAGCAGGACACAACTTTAACAATTTCAACTCTCTCTTCATTTATCATGATGTTAACTATTGGTCCAGTGTGAGGATTTTGATCTTCTTTACATTGAGTTGTAATTCATACTGAAGGATGCAATCAATCCTTGATCTTCATCAGCAAATACTTTGTCCACCTCAGGTTCAGGAGGCAGGATTGTATCATCTGCATATTAAAAGCAGTTAATAAACCTTCCTCCAATTCTTATGCTGAATTATTCTTCACGTAAGCCAGCTTCTCTGATTATTTTCTCAGCATAAAGATTGGATAAGTGTAGTGAGAGCATACAACCCTGACATAGACCTTTCCTGATTTTAAACCCTTGTCTGTTTCCACAATTGCCACTTATTCCATAGACAAGTTCCACGTGAGCACAGTGAAGTGTTGTGGAATTCCCATTCTTCTCAAGGTAACCCAGAGTTTGTTAGGATTCACACCATCAAAAACTGTGTCATAGTTGATGAAACGCAAGTAAACATCTTTCTGGTATTCTCTGTTAAGATCTGTCTGCCACCAACAATTATATCCCTTATTCAACACCCTCTTTTGAATCTGGCTTGAACCTATGGCAGCTCCTGTCAATGCCCTACTGCAACCATTGTTAAGTGATCTTCAGCAAAATTTAACTGACTTGTGATATCAATAATTTACTTGATTGTGATATCTGTAATTAGAGCCTGTTGAATCTGTACAAATCTGGAATGTGTACAAATCTGGATCTCTTTCAGTCAGTTGGCCAAGTAACTGTCTTCCAAACTTCCTGGCACAGAGGAGTGAGTGCTTCCAGTGCGTCATCAGCTGGTTGAAACATTTCAATTGGTATTCCATCAATTCTTTGAGCCTTGTGTTTGGCTAGTGCTGTCAGTGCAGCTTGAACTTCTTCCTTCAGCACCATTGGTTCTTGCTCACATGTTAGCTACTTCCTAAAATGGTTGAATGTTGACTAATTCTTTTTGGTACAGTGACTTTATGTATTCTTTCCATCTTTTTTTGATGCTTTATGCAACATGCAACATTTTGACCAGAGAATCTTTTGATATTGCCACCTTGAGGCTTGCTTGTTTTCTGTCCTATAGTCACTATAATTCAGAATGGGCTTGATGGCAGTGAGTTTTTTAATTGGAAGGTCAATTGATTTTCAACAAGGGCAGCAAGTTTATTCAATGGGAAAAATACTTCATCCACAACCAGTGCTGGAACAATGAGGCTTCCACATGCAAACAAAGAACTTGGACCACACCTCAAACTATATATAAAAACTAAAACTCAAAAGGATCAATGATCTAAATATAAAAACCACAAAACTTTAGAAGAAAACCAGAGTAATGCTGTACATTGGAATCTAGTTTTCGCCATGGACTTAGATAGGACGCCCAAAGCATGAGCAGAAAATGACTAACGAGAAACAATGGACTTCATTAAAATTAGTAACATTTGTGGCTCAAAGGACTTTATCAAGTAAATAAAGAAGCAACTTATTGAATGGGAGAAAGTATATGCAAAGCATACATATGCTACAATTTTCTTAAGATGCAGATTATATAAAACAGCTCTACAAGTTAACAACAAAGGCCTTAAGTAGACATCTCTTCACAGAAAAGATACACGTGACCTATAAGCATATGAAAAGATGCTTAGTTAGGGAAATCCACACCAAAGCATAATGAAATACTTCTTCACTCCCAGGAAGATGGCACTTATCAAAAAACAAAAACAACCGTGTTGGGCAAGATATGAATTAAATGGAACCCTATGTATTACTGATGAGAATGTAAAATGGTACAGCAAGGACTCAAACAAATATTTATACACAGCTGTTCATTGCAGCAATATTCACAACACACCAAATGTGGAAACATCCCAACAGATGAATGGGCAAACTAACTGTACCAGCTATATGGATAAACCTTAGAAGCATTATACTGTCGGGGTAAGTCACACACAAAAGGACAACCATTGTATGGTTCTATTTATGGGCAATATACAGAAGAGGCAAAGGTATAGGCAAAAAAGTAAATGGATGATTACCAGGTGGAGAGAGGGGAAGAAAGCCTTTGGTATATTAGAGGTACTTAGCGCCTGTGTGCCATCATGAAGACATCCAGGACATAGAAAATGGTGATGTTTACGCAACCTTCTGACTAGAATTACTGCCACTAAATTGTACATTGTAAAATAGTTTAAATGGCAAGCTTTATGTGACATACATGTTGTTGTATTAGGTGCCAACAAGTCGGTTCTGACGCATAGCAACCCTATGAGACAGGGCAGAGTAGAACAGATTGAGTTTCTAAAATGGTAGCTCATTATGGGAGTAGATAGCCTTATCTTTCTCCCAATTGTGATATATATATATAATAAAGATACATTAAATATGCATTCAAATCTGTGAAGGAGAAATTCCTTTCTGCAAAATTCTCCCGGGAGCCTTGATTCAGAGCAGCAACAATGAGAAGGGCTCCCCTCTCAGGTCTGAGCTGGTGTGGCAGCTGAGCACATGTGCAGGAGACAAGGAAAGGAGTATGGACACCCCTTCTCCTACTATCTCCTCTTTAAGTAGAATGATGTCCATTGTGTGCCAGTTGTGTGAATATGTGGTTTCTTGTCTTTTGTGATAACCTGACTGGGATCATTAGATTGTATGTAATCTGTGAGGCTTCTCAAAGAAGGGCAGTGGTGGAGTAAACAGAGGGAAGGCTGCTCTTCCCTACTATTCACACACAGTCTTCCTGGTGCACACATGCCCTGAGCTTGTGCAGACTGAGTGCCATGAGTGAGACACTTGAGACTCAAACTCAAAGGTAGCTGGGGATACGAAATGAGGATTTATCCTCACTACTGTTCTGTCCAACTTTAGCCTACATGTAATTGAAATCCTATTGAGCTCCTTAATTATGACTGGGGAGTTTGTTGATGTTTGCAGTGAGTAAACTTGGTGAATGAGATACTGTGATTACTTTTCCTATGCCCAGATCTGTCCCTTGTCATCTTTCTTGCTGGGGGAGCAATGGCAATCTCTCTGGCCAGCACATGCAAACAAACAGTAGGGGGTCACTCCCTCTCCTTGAAATCAGAGGGCAGAGGCCTGACTCCATATGGTCCTGAATGCATGGAGAAGAATTGGGCTTTTTTCCAGACCATTCTCCAGAGTGGGAGGCAGAGCAGGGATGAAAAAATAATGTTAGGGATGCCCAAGGGGTCTGCTGAACCCCAGCTGGAATTTATCTCCAGGCAGAAGGTCCTGGAGAGCTGCAGAGTGCGTAGGGGATGGCTTGGGGGAGGCACAGAATGTTTCTCGAAAGCCCAAGAGTGGAGAGTAACACAGACGTGACACAGACTGCTGGCAGCTGCGTGGGACTTTGCTGCCAGGAACAAGGAAGGGCGTAGAGTGCAGTGAGCGGACTCATGCCTGCAACCGAGACATCGGGGTCTCCATGGAACCCAAATGCCTGCATGACTAGGACCAAAGGCCCATGCCCCTAGTGCCCAGTGTGACAGAGTGGACAAAAATTTGACACAGTGGCAGAAATAAAGGGTCTGTTTCAGGGACCCACTTATAAAAGCTTCAAAGTAGAAAATACCTTTAGTTTTAAGGGGAAAAATTATAAAGGGAGTCACTTGTTGTATTCTGAAACTTGTGGATTAAAAATGTGTCCAAATACTGAAGGTTGTGAAGGAAGTTTCTCATTAGAAGGTCTTAAATGCCAGGGTAAATCATACATTTAGGATTTAATTGACCCAGGGGTTGAGTGGCTGTTTCTGAGAGTTCTGTGTACCTAGTGATTCTAAGAAGGGAAGACCATCCTCAGAAGGACCAGTAGCCACTGTCAGAGCACTGGAACCAATTAGTTAAATACTGCAGGTGTCATTTTACCTCATGAGAAAGAGCCCTCACCACGATTGTGAGGTCCTGATCAGGAAGCTGAGTAGATGCTCCAAACTTTAGAGTCTAAAGTCAATGAGTAAGAGACAGGATGCAGAGCCTTTGACTGGGGCTCGAACCATATCCATTCATGCATCTATTGTTTCTATATGCCTCTGGTTCACCTTGGAGACACCATTGTCATTTTAAGTCAGAGAGCATTATCAATCATCCTCCTAGTGCATCACTTCCACTGCTGTCATGTCAATGCTGACTTATAATGACCCTACAGGGCAAGGTAAAACTGCCCAGCTCCATTTCCTTTTAACTCCATTTTTTGCACGAACTTTTTGAAACCCTTCATATTATTATGCTCAGTAGCTTCCTGCGACCATTGTTTTGGGGTTAAGAAGACAGATTGAAGCCAGATGGCCTGGGTTCAAAACCTAGCTCTCCACACTTATCCTCATGTATTCTCCTTGGGCCTCAGCTTCCTTAACTAAATGGAGGACTACGTGGGAAGTGCTTAGAACATAATGCATGGTAAGTGTTTTATAAGTATTACCAATTCTGTCACTATTATGTGTGTCATATAGATAATTTAAAATATATTTATGCATAGGTAAACAGTTGACTTATATAATTTTCTAATTCTAAAAATTTTATGTGCTACACATTATTTTTTCACTCTAAATGCATCAAATTGATCTGGAATACCTGCACACACTTACCCCAGGGTTAGGTGAAAATAAGCCATTGCATTCCCAAACCCCCCCAAGACCCTGTCGACCCTCCACCTGCCTCACAAGTTCATTTTCCCCTCAGCTTTCCTAGATTCACAAGCACCACGGTTACTTTCCACTGTGACATCTGGTCTCTACTCAGGGAAAGATGACCTGGGTTAACTTTCCCAGGCACACCACTGACCTTGGCAAAGGACTCCAAGCTTTGGCCCTATGGCTGTAACCCTAGCTAGAGCAGCAGCCCCTGGAGCCCACCCGGAAAGGCAGGCACAGCCCCTCTCAGACAGCTCTCTGAAAAAAGAGGAGTCCTGGACAGGAAATGGCTTCTGTGGCTCTTCTAGCCCAGCAAAGCCCCCAACTCTTCCCACATGATATTTCCCTGCTTGGGTCTGGGTATGAAAGTAGAGGAAGATACATTGGAATGCCATCCTGTTGGCTATAAAATTAACTCTCCAGGAAACAGGAAGGTGACTATCAGCATAAGCCAGAAGTGGAGCACATCCTCTGGACCCCACGTTTCCTATTCAGTGAACCTCCAGGAGTCAGGTGACAGCTACAGCAGCAGAAACAGGATCCAGGATGTGGAGGCCAGGGATGGACTTAGCTGAGTGCTTTGGGGCAGGAGGCTTGTGGGTGGGGTCCTTAACTAGGGGAACCCTGCTTGCTAAAACAAGCAGGTGGGGCTGAGGGCCTTCAAACTGAGACTTACCCACATTTGCAGTGCCTCTGGGCTCCTTAACTGGGGAGCTGGGTTTTCTGACCCACAGAGCTTCAGTTGAATGCCTTCAGGTTGCAGGTTACAACAGTGGCAGGCCTTTGGGCCTTTGGGTATTTGTTAGCAGCTTTGAAACAACAAAGAACTTTGAATGGCAGTATCCTGAGTATTTCCCACCTGCATTGCAACCTGTTACCTACCTCAATAAAACCTTTAATAATGAATATTGCCTGTGAGTTCTATGTGGCCATTACAAACGGATGATAGAATCTCTGAACAAAAAGGTAGAAAATATTGCTTGAGACAGAGCACATCAAAGAAAAAGAAATATGCTAATTAGAGACCCATTATGCACTCTCAATAGATTGGAAACATGAGTTCAGTCCTGTGAAAGTCGTAATTATGGGGGCAAATTAATGGAGAAGAAAACTATGGGATTAAATTCAGATTTAATGAAATAAAATTAAAGGATGCATATGGATCATGTAACACATAATAGGTAGTCAATAATTAATCATTTCCTTGGGACATGGGAGCCCTGAATAGAAAACAGTTGTTCACATGTTTCATAAAAGGCAGTAAGCTTGATTAGAATATTTGTCAACTTCAGATAATATTAAGAAGCTAGACAACTTTTATCTCAAAAAATGGTCCCAAAAATGGGGGCAGGGGGAGAAGAGGGGAGAAATGGGGAACTGTCTACAATGATCGACGTATAACCCACCCCCAGGAGGACGAACAACAGAAACGTGGGCAAAGGGAGACAGTAAATGGTGTAAGATATGAAAATAATAATAATTTTTCATTTATTAGGGGTCTATGAGGGTGACAGGGTGGCGGAGGGAGGAAAAAGAGG
>NW_022103913.1:2223489-2224907 GCF_000313985.2 Echinops telfairi | reverse complement strand
ATATAAAAAAAAGAAACAGACCAAGTTAAAGTTCCAACTTTTCTTTCCAACAGACCACAGAGATTGTAACATTGAAATGTTGTTGAACTGCCAACTTACAGTAACACAGCGTGGCGCCGTTAACCAGCGCTAAGGTCTGGCGTCAGCTCTGTGTGGGTGTTACTGGCTGAAAAACTCTAGCTTCATGCTCTTTACTCTGTGTTTGGAATCCAGGTACAATTAGGAAATATAGATCATGCTATACATAAAACTATCGCTTGCAAGACATACATTTCCATTCTTTAAAATTTAAACACCAAGTTATTTTTATATAATTTTGATTATTTCTGGTCTCTCAAAACTCAGTTTTCTGAGGCTATTTTTTCCCCTCCTTCTTTAACAAATAGAAGTGTATTCTCTCACAGTTGAGGACACTGGGAGTCTAAATTTGCAGTGCCAGTTCTAGGGGGAGGATCCTTCTCTCATTCAGCTTCCTGCCCCTTTCAGTTCCTGTTTTAGTATAAGTTCAGCATTTCTTGGAAATCTCCATGTGTCTTGGCATTAATCTTCTCTGGGATCACCGAGCTTCACAGGACAGGGCTCCCAAGGCAAAAGGACATATTCAATTCTGGACTCTTTTTTCTTGATGATCATAAGTCCCTCTCTGGAGTCTGTAAATCTTAATGCAAGCATATTGCCTCGCCTTTCTCCCCAAGAGCAGCTGGTGGGTTTGAACTGCTGATGTTTAAATTAGCTGATCAATGCCTAACCCACTGTGCTACCAGTGCTTATGGAAAGGAATTTTGTTAACCTAAATTCCAAGTATGACATACCTCTATCTTCTTCATAAATCCACTAAATGAAAATCACAACCAGAGTTTATATGATTCAGAATCAATATTTTTTTCAAAAATATCTCAATAGAGAAGGGAAAAAAAGAATGCCTGAGCCCTTGAGGCTTAGTGGGTTATGAGTTGGGCCAGGAGTTCAAGAAGGTAGATGCTCTAGGGGCAAGAGATCGGGATTTCTGCTCCCATAAAGATTGCCAGCCTGGGACACCCACAGACACAGCAGCAGTGGGGTTTTTTATTTTTAAAAATATATTTAAATATTATTCTGATGAGCATTAATAGAATTAGAATTAAAATGCATTCTAAAAAAACTATTTATCCATGTAGTGCATTTTAACCTGTAATCTAAAAATTTTTCCATACACATTGTCTTAAGTGAAATGACCCTGCTCTTGAAGTGACCTCTCAGAACACTTACATTTACACATACATAGCATTATGGAGAATGATGTTCTACTGACATGCTAAATACAAGCCCCAACATTTGTGTTCTTAGGTTCAACAGACACATACCGACCCTCAAATCACTCTGAATTGTCCTACGTTATGACTCTCAGTTTCGGCCCTCAGCAGTCGTACTCAGCTCAC
>NW_022103913.1:2208173-2219446 GCF_000313985.2 Echinops telfairi | reverse complement strand
TAGTTGGGGGTGGGGGGAGCATTTAAGAACTAGATGAAAATTGCATATTTCATCGTTGCTACACTGCACTCTGATTGGCTCTTCTCCTCCCCGCAAGAGAGGTGCAGGGACTTGGACATCCCCTAACAGTTAAATTTTAAAGGAAAAAAAAAATCTTTTCCATACTTCTTCCCTATTTGAGAAAGAAAGATCTTTTTCCACAGTTTTTTCTTATAATAAATCCATTTTTTTCAAATGTTTTCATTGGAAGTAGCCAAGCTAAACTGTAATGGATCAGTTGAAGGAAGGGGCTGGGGGGTGGGTGGGAGGAAATCAGGCATAGTTCCTGAAAAGTATAATTTGGGCTACCATTGAATGCATACTGGTTGATTTGCATCCTCTATATATGTCCTATTCTCTACATTACTTAAATGTGGATCTTCAAACTTCTGTGAACAGAGCACTATTACCAACACTGGAGTCTTCCAGTGGCATGAATTCAGGCTTTCAAGCTCCTCCACAGGTTCAGTGAAATTTTATTAGTGTCTGATCTTGCTTAATAATGACTTTTGAGGAGATTTCTTATTCCAGTTGACTTGATGGGCAATTGTTGAAATAAGATTTGTAAATAAAAGGTTGTTAAAAATGGAAAGACATAGATAACAAGCAAATATATCACTGATATTATATGGAACATCTATCAAGCTCTAATTTTATGTTGAGCCTTTAATTGGGGAGGGGAGTTGAGTGGTATGGGAGATCTTAAACCAAGTATGAAAAGCATTTAAAGAAACCTAGGAATTAAAAGAAATCAATATCATTTATAGTTTTGAACAATACTAAAGATGTTGGAGAAAATAATTCAACTTGCCTAAACCTCAGTTTCCTTATCCATAAATCAGCAATACCTGTCTTTGTCAATCTCACAGGGTTGGCATGAAAGGAAAAAAGTAACCCATGGGAAGCACCGGGCAGAGAAAATACCACATGGATCCCCTTTTTCTGACATCAGGGTCTCTTTTCTGCAGAAAGTCTGGTCACTTTGAAGGGAAGTTCTTTCCCTGAAGCATGAGTTCTCCTCAGTCAGCCACTGACATGCTTTCCACATCCTCTCCACTCTGAAAGGATGCTATTGACCTTTCCCTGCACTCTTCATTTCTCTGCGCTGGGATAAGGCTATGGTTGCATCTAGCCCTGTGAACCACAGTGGATAACTTGTTAAATAGTCAGGTTATTGATTTTTGTGGAGGTCTTACATATGTAACCTAGAATAGAGATTTTTTGGGGGGATGGGGGGGTGCTGCAAATGAAAATCAACACCTTCACAATCATGTACGGTTTTTTTTGTTTGCTTTTTTTAATATGGTAGAAATCATAGGTTTGCCTGAATACAGGAAAGCCCAGTGATGGAAGTCAACGTATACAAAATCATAGGGAAAACACACGAGTGACCGAAGTAAGCTTTGAAATAGACCAAGTCAGAACCAGTGAGTAACAGGGAATAATTTCCCATTTGCTATTTGCAGGGAAGACAATATTGGCATATTATAGTAATATTATGATCATCACCATTGAGAAAGTCATCCTCAGAAATGTGATAATTGAATCATAATCAGAGACTAAATTTAATACATGGTTACTTTCAAGGACAGCTTTTCTGTAATCATTACTTGATCAATGGCATAGTTTGGATACTTAAAGAAGCAAGTCCCTCAGCAGGGTTCATATCCATTCTGGGAAACAGAAGACTTTAGTAAGGTCAAACCAAAGGAGCCCTGGTGTGGTGTGAGGGTTACAAGTTGGGCTGTGATCCGCATGGTCAGCAGTTTGAAACCACCAGCAGCTTTGCAGGAGACAGACAAGGCTTTCTACTCCTGTGAAGAGTTCCAGTCTAAGAAACCCACAGGGAGTCACTGTGAGTCAGCACTGACTGGATGGCAGTGCGTTATATGTAAACAACAACAAAAGCCCTCACAGCCAGAGTCTGGCTCTAGTGATCCTACAGAGAGGTTTCCTGGGCTGTAAATCCTTAAAGGAGCAGACAGCCTTATCCCTCCCCCAAGCAGTGGATGGAGGAATGTGGCTAGCAGGCCAACACTTACTTGACAGCACCACAAGGTTAACAACAACAGAACCAACAAACAAGCTCACTGCAACTTGCCGCCATCCAGTCAATGTTGACTCATGTGGACCCTATAGGGCAGGTGCACTGCCACTGTGGGTTTCTGAGACTGCAACCCTTTATGGGAGTAGAAAGCCTCATCCATTGCCAGTGGGTGGGCTTTGCACTACACTACCAGGGCTAGTAAGTGAGAAAGGATTACCAACCTAAGATATATGCTAAGTGGCCTGGGAAGCTGGGGGCTGGGTGCATATGGTTTTGGTTCCACAGGCAAAGCTTCCCATGAGCCACACAGATATCAATTTTAGTGCTATTTTGTGCCGAGGACACAATGACAGATACAACACTGCTCGGCCACTGTCAGACCTATCAACCAAGGAGCTACTCTAAAACAGGAAGAGTAGACTGTGAGTGTTTATGAACCTAAAAGAGTAACATACAGAATCTCCAATTTCCATGTACCAAATGTAAAATGCCAAAGAATTTTATTATCAAGGAAAGGTTTTGTGTCAAAGATGTGTGCTACGAGCATTCTTTTTCAAGAATACTACACTTGTAATGTAAACATTTTAAATGATAAGAAGATTCTATTCTACAAATAAAATTATCTACGAAATAGTTTACTAAATACTTTAACATCTTAAAGAGATAAAAAGAAGAAATTGTTTTAAGAATGAAATGGGAGATAATTTTATAATATAAATAACTGTATGTTCCTATGAAGAGACAAAAGTTTAAATGGAGCAAATGGAGGGGGATGGGCTAGAAGGTAAATCTGCTAAATTAATTATACAATGCTCCACTGGCAAAAAGCAAGCACTCAATAAATGTAAGCAATTGTCATCTTTATAAGCATGATATCACATATGCCACAGAAATTATTTGGAAGGGGGACCAAATGATATGGTGTTCCTAGGAAGATGACGAAGAGACTGAGTGATATACTATACAATGCATTGGAAGAGGGGTTCTAATGGAAATTCAGTTGAAATCAGTCAAATTCATAGAGATGTCCAAGCATTTTGACATTTGTAGGAAGGATAAGCAGGATCAAGATAAGTAACCAGGGGTGCATGTGTCATAACCACATGAAAATAGAGACTGGACACCTCCTATCACCCAGGAGCAATGGCCTTCAAGATTATACTTGCCCATGAAGGTGAAAGGAATGATGTCTTCATTCATATTCATGATATTGTTGATAACGTACCCTGTCTATTGGAAATCTTTTTTACAAACTCTCTAATACAGTGGGAATTAGTAAGTAAGGGGAAATTGAGCAATAAAGCCTCTCAGAGCTATAGTTAAGATTGACTTCTATTCATTTTATTGGTGCCATTTCATTTTAACGACATCAGGGTGTAATTGCTAAATCAGGTACAGCACCTCAAACACTGGCAGTGTTAAAATCCTTAGACCAGAACAGTGAGCATTTCTCACCATGATGCTTCTGTGAGCCTGACAGTATTCCACCTATTAGTTTCCACATATTATACATACAGATTTGACCCAGACACTGCACAGGCACAGACAACCATATAAATCATGTGAATGTGAATTATAAAATTAATTGATTTGGTTGAGCTTCAATGAAGCTTGGATAATGTGGAATAAATGCAAGTTAAAATGGTCTCCATTCCATCTTTACTAAATCCTAAGTACGGTATTAAAGCTGTCTGGCAAGTTTGGGAGTGCGGCATGACAAATTTCAGTGTGCCACTGAATCACCTGGGACTCGGGTTAATAAGCAGATTCGGATTTAGGAGGTCTGGGGTAGAGCTCAAGATCCTGCATCTCTAACAAACACCATGTGCTGCCGAAGCTGCTGTCCCAAAGGCACATACTGGGTTGGAGGCATGCCACTGGCACATATGGATGCTGCAGTTATGAAAAACAAATGAGATGACAATCACAGATGGTCAGTTACGGCCAGGCATACAATCAGTATATGCACCAAAAAAGCTAGCTCTTTTTGTCACTTTTGTTATTACTAGTAACTCTTTTATCAACAAAATGGTATGCACTTCTCAACTCTTTTATAAGTTCATTTATTCACTTGATCCAAGTGTTGACTTGTACTGAAACAAAGTCATGATTAAAAAGTTCAGTCTAGTTGAGAACATAAGACAAGGATGGAAGCCTTAACTGTACTATATTTAACAGACAAATCTAAGTGAGTTTACTATAGAAACTAAAAAATTGATATTTGATGATGACAGCCTGATCAATAGCTAGCCAGTTCCATTCACGTAACCTGTTTGCCCTATCTTACCTCTGGCCTTGACATAGAAATATGCACAAGATGTTTTGTAGTTCCTTGCTGGTCGATTGTTGCAAAGATCACAGCACTTCTTACTATGTATACATTCTCTTGTGTAATCTGACTTTGTTACACCACCCATCATGAATTTATTTCCCTATGCTGTGAATTCCAGCTGCTCTTGAGATAAGCTGACCAATACTATGCATGAGAATACCATTGCAGGATTTCTGGGCCTGAGCCTCAACAGAGCTTGCATTTTTGCTCCCACCCTCTTGGGATGTTGCCCTGAGAGCACAGCATGAAGAAGCCAGGTCTACCCTACTGAGATGTGAGAGTCTATGTGGAGCAGAGATGATTCATCAGACATTGCAGTCAACAGCCAGAATCAAGTACTAGTCATGTGTGTGACCATCTTAGAGCTCTCACTCCCTGTCAAGCTACCATATGATAATGCATCACCTGAGAGCTGTCTAATGAGACCCACAGAAGAACTGCCTGGTTAGCCCAAGCTACAGTTTGTAAACTAATGAAATGGCTGTTATCTTAAACCACTAAGTTTTCGGGGTGGCTTGTTACACAGCAACAGAGAAGTGATATACTTCCCTTCTTTTATTTAACCTTTCCTCTGAAAAGAGTTGAAGTGTGTGTATGTGTGTGTGTGTGTTCACGCACTCAAGCTCATAAAAGCTGAGTCATGTTATTGTAGCTATTCTATCAGATTTAAGGCAAACTGAAATTTTTTTTTTTTTTTTTTACTTTTTGTTTAAGATACTATAGAACGAAATTGAACTGGGGCAATCCAAGGCTTGAGTATTTCATTTAAAATTAGTTTCACCCTTCTGTGAGGGGATGTCCAATTGTCTCCAGATGGGCTTTGGGTCTCCACTCCATGCTCCCCCTCCTTTCCCTTTGGGTATGTTTTTGTTCTGAGTCTTAGATGCCAGACACCTGATCCCATTGACACCTCATGATCACACAGGCTGGTGTGCTTCTTCCATGTGGGCTTTGTTGCTTCTCAGCTAGATGGTTGCTTGTTTATCTTCAAGCCTTTAAGACTCCAGACACTATATCTTTGGATAACCAGGTACCATCAGCTTTCTTCACCACATTTGTTTATGCACCCATTTGTCTTCAGTGATCGTGTCAAGAAGGTGAGCATCACAGAATGCCGATTATTAGAACAAAGTGTTCTTGCATTGAGGGAGTACTTGAGTCGAGGCCCAATTTTCCATCTGCAACCTTAATTCTTGAAATATAGATGTAAGTACATAGATATATTCCCCTCTCGTTATAAATAAATATATTTACATATGCACATGCCTGTATTTAGACATCCCCTCACAGAAGGGTCACAAGGAAGAGATGAGCCAGTCAGAGGGCAGTATAGCACTGATGAAACACACAACTTTCCTCTAGTTCTTTAAGGCTTCCTTTCCCCTACTATCATGACCCCAATTCTACCTTAGAAATCAGATTAGACCAGAATGTGCACACTGCTACAGATAAGAGCCCTCCACACAGGGAATCCAGGATAGATAAAGCCCTCAGGGACAACAATGAGAGTAGAGATACCAGGAGGATTAGGAGAGGGTTGGGGGAGAAAGGGAGAATCGATCACAAGGATCGATTTATAATCCCCCTCCAAGGGGGGATGAATAACAGAAAAGCGTGTGAAGGGCAACAGAGGACAATGTAAGATATGAAAATAATAACCTATAACTTATCAATGGTTCAGGAGACAGGGTGGGCAGGGGAGGGGGGGGTGAAATGAGGAGCTGATATCAAGGGCTCAAAAAGAAAGAAAAGGATGATGGCGGCATGCATGCAAATGTGCTTGACACAATATTATGATAAAGAGATATAAGAGCCCCCAATAAAGGTATTTAATGATACAAATAAAATTAATAAAATTAATTTCACACTTATAATCCTCACAGTATTTTTAATAATGTGACTTCTCAATTAAATTCTTTTCAGAATCGAGCACTTTTCAATCACTTGTATGCACTTTTCTCTTCTAACTAAACATTTCTCTTTTTTCACAGCAAAGAGTGCATGTATTTTCCCTTTTACTTAACTTCCTGTGTTCCTCTTCCTAATTTGGAGTTAGGTTTCATTTACTTTTCTCTTTCCTTCCCTCAGCTTGGTTCTTCTTCTCTGTCCTGTCATCTTTACCTCGGGCTTCTTCCAGGCTGCCACAGAGGAACTAGACTGGTGAATAACACATAGATTCTTAGGACTCTCATGAGTTTGCCTCCAAACCACATCTCTGATGTTTTCCATGGTGCCCTCCATCCTTCCCTTTGTTTCTTTGTCTCGTCAACTTAACTCTCTTCTCTGCGGCCAGAAGTAGAGCCCTTGCATGCTGTGATGTGGATATGAGAAGCCATACTGCTAAGCAGCTTAGACTATACTTGACAGATTAGACTTGTGGGTTTGTTTGTTTGTTTCTTGTTTGGCTGTGTCAGGGCAGCAATGTATTTATTTCTCTCTTTGACACTGCCAACAGCTATTACTGTGCCAGCTCAGAACCCCGAGAGTAAGTGGATGCCCAGAGGAGGCATGAGGCATTCTAGTCTGATGCAAAATAGCTTCCTGAATATGGAGTCACAGAAAGCAGCAGCTCAGACACAGTTAGAGAAAAAGGATGGTTCAGAGGGAGGGGAACAGAGAGGAGAGAAAAAATATACACAAAAGGAGATGCAGACAGATGGGGGTAAACAAAAGGACAATATAGGGTTTTTGTGATTGTTATGAATAACCAGAACTTTAAATCAATTCATTCCAGTTCAACTTTTTAATGAGAATTTGCATTTCCACCCTAGATATACTGAATCAGAACCTATTCTGATTCAAGAGATCCCCAGTTATATCTGAAGATATGAGACTCACTTAGGGATCCTTCAGAATCACCTGGTGAATCTTGTTAAAAATGTAGATTTTGCTTCAGTGTATCTAGGATGGAAATACAAATTCTCAGCAGAGAATTGGCTGGACATGAAATGGTCAAAAGCCCTGTAACTAATCAAAGAATACTGGAAACTACACTCTTGCTGTTTCCCCTCTCTGGTGCTGCCTGGCAGCCTGGGTTGTTCTGATTAAAACAGACATAGAGAGAAACAATAGAAGCATCTGACTTTCCCAGAAAAGAAGTGAAAGCTGTAATTAAGAAGAGATTTATAAATCTATTAAATAGTCCATTCCGTTTGTCGTTCTTGTTTACATATGATTGATACACTGTGGTACTGTGGGTTAGGCATTGGGTTGCTGACCATAAAATTGGTAGTTCGAACCCATCACCTGCTCTGTAGAGATGTAGTCCTATCGTCTCAGAAACCCTATCTATGGCCTCTGTGAGTCAGAACAAACTCAATGGCAATGGATTTTGGTTATATGTAAATTATAAATTTTAATAATTGATGAATACTTGGAAATACATCCTAAGCCAAGAGCCCAAATATAACTAATAGCTTATATCTTCTATGCTCCATTCCATCCCATTCTTATCTGTCTCCTCTAGAAAAAAATAATCCTTCTTCTGAATTCTGATTTTTAATTCTCTTACTTACTGAACAAAAGCATGTATGCTTACATGCTTACATGCATGTGTGCCTAAGCAATAGAGTTGAATTTTGTTTTTTGTGTGAATCTTATATAAATAATGTCATAGCACATGTAATACTTAGGGGTTTAATTTACTGATCCATCATTATATTTCTAATATTCATCCAGTTGCCAAAGATAATTTATTTAATTGATTTTCACTGTTGTTTATACACATCACATTATGTGAACTGATTTGCTTAATTTCCTTTTAGTGGGATTTGAGTGGTTGCTAGCTTTTTGATATTGAATATGGTTAAATGAGGGCAAGTCCAAACATATTGCTACAAAATAACAGAAACCTTTATTAAGCAAAATATCAAAATGTGAACCTACTGTTTCTTCATCTATCATTTTTGAAAGCTAGGTTTTGTGTCAACTTGGCTGGACCAGGATTCTCAGTCATTTGACAATTAAGGTTTTGTAATCGCCTATGATGTAATCGCCTCCATAAGAGGACTGATTGTGAGCAGCTAGTAGATTGTAGGAAGATTAGGGTGGATTGGATTGTAACCCCCTTACTCAGATCACAACCCTCATATCATTGAAAAGAAGTTGGTTGTTTTTTTAATTTTCACACTGATACATTTATTAATATATAGACTAATAGCGCTGTGCTCAAATATCATTGTGGTCTGTGCTGACTTCCACAAAATGTAGCTAACTGTCATGGACTCTTCACAACTACATTTTAGACAGAAAGAAAGCAAAATAAATAAATGTGAACAGATGTATGCACACCTATGTTTATTGCAGCAATTTCTGTATGAGCAAAAAATATGAAAAACCCCTGACTGTAGTGGAATAGATTAAAAAATCTGGTGTATTCATAAATGGAATATTATGCATCCTTAAAAAACAATGATGAGCATGTCACAAACCTTAAGGCATGGACAAAATTATCTTCCTTGGCAAAGTTAATCAATCTCATAAACATATATACTTTATGACACCATTATTGTAAAGGGGAACAATGAGAAAGAAAAATGGTTGTCATGTCATAGGAAAAGACTTTAAAGACTATGATGAGGTCAGGGTAGGGAAGGGGCCAGAAATTAAGGAGGGAATGAGAGTGGGAAAATCAACAATCGGAGGTGGGCCCCCATATCTGAGAGGATGGGCTACAGGCCTAGTGTCGCTGACTGGATGAGACGAGGCTTCACTTTCTAGGTGTTCCAGTCCGCAGACCAAAGGTTGAGTTAAAATATAAGGAGCAATGGACAGAGAGAGAGAGAGAGAGAGGTCACAGCTTTAAAAATCCTGCAGATTCCTTACCCACCAGACTTGGTCTGAGTGGTTGTAAAAGGAGGAAAAGGAAAACTGAAATGGACTTGTATTCTTAGTGACATATAAACTGGTTTCAAACAAAGCAAAAGAGAGAAGTCTATAAATATACACATATATAGGCATCGCGGGTTTTGCTTCTCTATTGAACCCAGTCTAAGACCTCCTCTACACAGGACTGTACACTTCTGAAGGTGGTGTTTCCATCTCTTCAACCCTTCTTGGAAATTATTGCTCTTTGGTTTGCACCATGTCAACGTGGCAGTTTTGGCATCTTCAAGGAACTCACCGTGTGTTCCTTTAAAATGTCCTTTGGGTTTTGAGAAGATAAAGAAATCTAAAGAGCCAAGACCAGAGCTATAGTGTACGGTAAAGTAACATTTTCCAACAAAATTCTCATATGTGTGACACGCCTTGCTACTCTTGAAGAATGGTGCAACTTCCCTATCTTTTTCCATAAAACTTCTTCATAATAAGCCCCCATGATCATCATGTGTATCCCATTGGGTCCAAAAAAAACAGCTGCTATAACCTTCTGCCTTGAATTGAACTGGGCTAGCAGTTTCCCTCATAAGCTCCTATGTTAATTGGGTTTTTAAAAGGCATTCTAGTGTGATTAAGGCAATTATTTTTCTGAGAAAATTTGCCTGCAGCCATCCATTTGTGTAAAGTTTTGTTTGGAATAAACTAGTAACAATTATTTTATACTTATTCTTGTACATGTATGTACCCATATATATACATATGCACATTGATCTCTAAGGAAATATGAAAATACTAATAAATATAGTCATGAAGTATATAAATGTACACAAAGTATTTAGAACATATTTATAAATTTAAAAATTACGTGGTCAAAGATATATCAGTGGTTTCAAAAAAGTCCATGGAAAACTAGTATAAAAATATAATGGAATTTTCCCACAAATTTTGTAGTCCCTTCATACATATTACAGTTTGCTTACATTAATGAAAAATGAGCCAATAATAGACAAGACCCTTGTAAGGAAACAAATATCTTCTACCTCCTACTCTACAGCACTCAGAGATTTATTATTAAGCTAGAGCAGCCAAAACAATTTATTATTGGTGTAGAGATGGATTAAAAATCAATCAAATGAAACACAGACTCCAGACACAGAAATCACAATTCATGGTAGAAAGGCATTGCAGATTCTGCAGCAGTGGGATAGTCATAAATATGGTTAGAAAATTGATTATCCATATGAGAAAATAATTACTTCAACTTGATTCATACTTGACATGATACACAGAAATTAGTTCTAGAAAATGGACTTTATGAAAAAGGCAAAATTTAAAAATACTTTATAAAGAATTCTCTTGTGATTGCAGGGTTGGAAAAGATATATTAAATAATATTGAAAACTATCACTCATAAAAAGATTTATACGTTTGGCTACATAAAATTAAGAACTTCTGTTTATTAAAGCAAAATAAATTTGAAATCATAAATAAAATGACAGAATAAACCACAAGCTAGGAGAAAATATTTATAATATACATAAGTGGAAATGGATTTTATGAGTGGAAAATATAAGGGATTCAGTCAAATTCATACAACAATGACAAAACAACTCAATAGCAAGATGACTAAAATGCTTAAGCAGCTGTAATAGAAAAATATAATCAACCTCATTAATTATCTACATCCATGTTTTTGTAACTGAATAACCAAGACTACAATTTCAACCAAGTAAAATAGATTCACATAATCTCCCCAACCACTTCCAGTTGAAGAAAGTAGGAGGCCCTGTGGGATTATTGGGTAAGCACTGAGCTGCTAACCTCATGATCAGGCTTAACCTTTAAGCCTCTCCCCAGGTGAAAGATGCAGCAGTATGCTCTTATAAAGATTTATAATCCTGGAAACCCTATTCTGGGTAGACTAGAGAAACAAATCCACGGAAACTCATATGTCTATAAGAGAGAGTTTTATATAAAGGATAAGTGTACATTAAGAAAGTAACCCAACCCAGTGCTGTCCAAGCCCATAAGTCCAAC
>NW_022103913.1:2205463-2207513 GCF_000313985.2 Echinops telfairi | reverse complement strand
TTTCCTTCCAAATAAAATACATAGGCTGGAGTGAGCATAACACAGGCTGTCACTATGATACATTAATGTGGCACATATAGGTCCAAACATAAAGGAAAAATTCCTAAAGATTGAGGGCAAGACTAAGAGAAATAACTCAAGTACGTATATGAGGTTATTTTTTAAAGAGATAATAAGGTCCCTGTGTGGCACAGAGGTTTGCTCCCAGCCAAAAAAACAGATGAAGTAATAGGTTAAGCATCAATTGGGCTGCTAACTGCAAAGTCAGCAGTTCTACACCACTAGCTGCTCCTCAGAGAAAGATGAGGGTCTTTGTTCCCATGAAGATCTACAAGCTCAGAAACCCAAAGGGCAGTACTACTCTTACTATAGTGTTGCTGTGACTCGGGATTGACTCACTGGCAGTGGGTTTTGTGTATGTTCTACTGGCATCAGAGACAAAAGGACTGGAGGTCGATCTATTTCCATAAACATTTCCAGTGAAGAGTATCCCAGGGAGCTCTCTGCTCTGCAACACGAGGGACAGCCATGAGTTGCAATCAATGGGAGGGCAACAAGTTTGGTTTTACAGTGATAAAATGAGGGCGGGAGTAGAAAAGGGTGCTTGAATTCTTCAAGAATCACCCTTTTTAAGAAATCTGTCATTTTATTTCCATGAGAAGCATTGTTAAAGTTTCCCAAATAATATAAAAGGTGGTTTACATGTAACTTATGAAATGATATTTAGTTGATAAAGCTTAAGAACTCTTTTAATTGAATGTACAATATTGGCCTACCACCCCCTTTTCAGGAAAAAAAACTACATATCACCTCCCCTGCAATTAAAAACCATAGCTCATAATCCATGACAAAATTAGGTCGCTGTCTGTGTAGCCTCCCTGGATTGCTCCAGCAGCCCCTCAGGGGTGGGTATTGCCCACTTTGGGTAACACTGGAATGGACAGGGATCTTAGTTCCTTTAAAGCAATTGAACTCCTCACTAAAACCAACTGTAGTTTGATCAGACACAGCCTTTACCTACAGCAGATTATATTTCATCTGTGAAACTAACCTGCTCTCAATGATGTATAGGCCCAATGGGCCTTAACTTTAATTCACAGCCCACAGTTGGTCTCCATGGTCTTCACATTCTCTCACACTTCTGTCCTGATTTTAATGGACATCTATCAGCTGACTCTTCAGCATTTCCATTCCTGCATTCCTTCACTACCTTCAGTGCAACCTACTTCCCAACCTGGAAACTTGCATACGTTTCCTCACATACCTCAGGACTAATGCATGTGATGACATGAAAAAACCTCACCCTTCTCTATCCCATCAATGACCCCTTAGGCACCTGTCTCTTCTACGAAGTCATCCTCAAAGACACAATCTAACCAGTTGCTCTGAATCCTTCCTGCTCTCTCCTCTGAGAGTGAATACATCTGCATAGACCAAGGCATCCTTCTGCCCCTTAGTCAATACTGTTAGTTCCTTTTTTGTAACTTTCCCAATCAAGACCCCCTCCCCCAGCCAAAGGCCTATTAGAACTCCTACTGTCCCAATAAGAAACATGAATCCTGTTAGTGGATATTGATTGTTCCACACCTTTTTTCAGTGTTAATTATCAATAAAGAGAAGTGAAACAATCTTTTGACATTAAGAATCTGACTCTGGAGCTTAACTATGCAGTTACTAATCCCAATGCTATGTACTTACCACTGTGTTATTCTTTGTTAAACCACAGCTGTCTCATCTGTTAAATGATCACAATAATAGTATCTACTTAATAGGATTATTTTAAGGATTAAATGAGATAATCCATATAAGATACTGTTTACTAAATATTTGTTGCTATTATTCTTATGACAATCAATTTGTCAAAAAAGGAAACAACACCCCCAAACTGGTCAATTTCTAAAGTTTAAGTATATCTCATATAATGGGTTACTATGCTATGAAAGTGTTGATTTAGTCTGAATTTAAGTATAGGACTTGCCTTCAGAAGTTCTGAAATTTTCAACATAACAATAAAGCATTGCTTCTCATCTTACAGTAACCAAAAACATTC
>NW_022103913.1:2202484-2203556 GCF_000313985.2 Echinops telfairi | reverse complement strand
AAAAACATTTTGAGTTCATCACAAAGCTCAAAAACATGTTTTAAAACTTTCCTCTCGACAACCATCTCACTTCAGAGTGAAATAGCAGAGCATTATTTGGCAAATCCAACTCGTTGCACAGTTGCGAAAACAGTCGAAAAAGTGCTCACCTTTACAAAATTGACAGAACTTATGACGATTTTCATTACTTCGTGTAACTCTTGTGGCAGCAACTTCATTGCTAATATTTGCTGATGAATCATACAGTGAGTTCCGATGACTTTTGGGGACTCATTCAGTACCAAATGTTGAAATCCAGATCGACATCCTAGCATAGCTGGAGCACCATCTGTGCAACCTTTTCCCAAGAGATCTTATGCTCTTTCAGAAAAGAACCAACTGTGTCAAATACATCATGTGCAGTAGTTGTCATTTCAAGAGGTTTGCAATAAAGGAACTCATCTTTAAAGTCGTCATCATTAATATACTTCACATAAACCAGTAACCGTGAAGAGTTTGCAACATCTGTAGATTCATCGAGCTGGATGCTAAATAATGGAAGTGGAGCAGATTTAATTTCCTGGATTATCTGATCAAGATATCAGCAGACATGTCATCTCTTCCTCTGTGGAAAGTGTCATTAGAAAAGGAAATTGCACTCAATTTTGTAACAAATTCATCTCTGATCAGAACTTGAACAATGTCTTTGGCCACTGGCAACAGTAAATCCTCTGCAATTGAGATATTTTATTGTGCCAGCCTGGCTGATAAACACAGGTGGGATTAACTGAAGGGCAGAGAGATAAATGGCTTGGCGAGCCTCGCCTTTCTTGTCTCTCGCTCTTTGATCATCGGACCAATGTGTGGCTGCCTTGCTTGTTCGGTTCCTCAACTTAAAGACTACACTACCTGTGGGACGCCTAGCCTGTGGACTGTGTCACTGTAAGTTGAGGTTCCTTTAAGGCAGTTGGTGACCTGCCTTCTCATTGGCTGCTGTACCGACATAGCCTAGCTCTCTCTATAAATAGAGGAAGATCTGGCAGCAGACTAGACTTGAAGGACTGCTAGTCTCTCACAACTCTCTCACAGGAGT
>NW_022103913.1:2198672-2200587 GCF_000313985.2 Echinops telfairi | reverse complement strand
GACAACATGGTACATGACTTCACAATTTGGAGCCATTAGAACATTCAGATTCCCCCATTTACAGAACTTTTCAGCACATCTTTACTGTGAGCTTGTGAACACTTATTGTGAGCCCACAGGTGTCAAAGCCTCTGTCAATGTATAGGAACTGACTAAAAATCAAGTACTAAATTCCCAAAGAAGAGGGAGTGCAGGCAAGGCCTGCTGACTGGGGAGCCAAAGCCCTGTTTTCTGTTCTGAGACGAGTCCTACTTTTCACGCCTGGATGAGCTGGCACAGACTTAATAGCCCCTCAAGATGTCACTTTGCTCTTCTGTAGTATAAGGGGCACCTCTGAAGTTGAATACTTAGCTGTGGCAGATCCCAAGAATAGAAACCCTCTTTCCAGAACATGCTTTGAAAAGGAGCAAGAGCTGGAACTGTAGGTATGTACAGCCACTATGGAAATCGCTTTGGTGATATCTAAAACCGATGGAAATTGAGCTACCATACGACCCAGCAATCCCCTTACTGGGCATGTACCCAGAAGAGGCAGGAAAGAAACCATGGGCAGACATCTGTGCTGCAGTGCTCTTCGCAGCGCAGTTCGCAATTGCAAGGAGTTGGAAACAACCCGAATTTCCATCAATAGATGAATAGATTAAATAGATTAAAAAACTGTGGTGCATATATACAATGGAGTACTATGCATCCCCCAAAATCAGTGATGAGTGCATGAAGCACATTGCCACATAAGAAGAACTGGAGGAAATTATGCTAAGCGAAGTAAGTCAATCACAAAAGGACAAGTACAACATGAGTCCCTTGAGGTAAGCTTAAAAATGTAAAAGGGGCATAGGGAAAAAGCTACTGTGTACAAACATTCCTGGGGTGAGGTCCAGGTAGTATGTCAGGGGCCACACTATCAGGGATACATACCAGGGATACATATGGTAGCCAAATAAAAAGGAGGGGGGGAAACAAAAAGAAAAAAAAGAGAGATGGGTAGTTGGGGAACAGGACACTAACCCACCCAAGGAGAGGGTATTTTTTTATATCTCCACAGGGAAAGAGGGACCAGATTTCAACCTGGTCTTCCAAGACATGACTGCAACATACCAACATGAAGCAGGGAACCAAAAGAGAGGTCTGAGGAGATAGCCCCCCTCCCCTCAGAAGAATTCACTTCAGAGGACAGCACTGAAGCTACAGCTCTAGGAGAGGGTCATGTCTGATCAGAGCACATAGGAGCAAATGAAGGGGAAGGAAGAGAGTGTGGAACACATCCTAGCCCACCAAGCCCTGAGGAAGACATTCCTGCTCAGAGCAGACAAAGCACAGAGAGGACCATAGGGTCGGCCCCATTTTGAGACACTATGTCCCTCGCTGACCCATAGTGCTATGGTGGACAACACTGGAGAAACAGTGCAAGAACTGCACACGATCTGATCACACCACACTGAGACGAAACACTAAGGGCATGCAACAGAACAGCAAGAGGAGCAGAGCAATGAAGTCCCCAGGGAATACCAAAAACAGACTTTGGGGCCAAGGCGTGGCACCCTATCAGACTCCACTAGAAAACACTCCTAAAGGTCAACAAACAAACCTTGAACTATTGACAGGATTTTCCTTCCTTTTTTTTTTTTGTCGTTGATTTTTTTGTTGCTTTGTTTTGCTCTGTCTTGCTTTTTGTGCATAATATTATCTCTTCAGGTCTATCTAGATAAGATTGGCAGGATAAACAATCTAGAGGAGAAAACGATGGGACCGATGGTTCCGGGCAACATGGGAGAGGGGGATTTGGGGGCAAAGGGAGTGGGTATTAACAAACCCAGGGACAAAGGAACAACAAGTGATTCAAAATTGGTGGCAAGGAGGGTGTAGGAGGTCTGGTAGGGCTTGATCAAGGGCAATGTAACCGAGAGAAATTACT
>NW_022103913.1:2190945-2197384 GCF_000313985.2 Echinops telfairi | reverse complement strand
ATGTACAAATGTGCTTGACACAATGGATGTATGTATGGATTGTAATAAGAGTTGTAAGAGCCCCCATAAAATGATTTTTAAAAAGGAAAAAAAGACTTCCTAGTCCTGAACCATTCTCACAATTGTTATGTTTGAGCCCATAGTTGCAGCCACTGAGCCAACCCATGTTGCCACTGGCCTTCCTCTTTGTCATTCACTGCCCCTCTACTTCACCAAGCATGCTGTACTGCTTCATAGGCTCCTGGCCGTCTATCACACTATCCAGAACCTGGACTAATAAATGTATGCAACAAGAGCAAAGAAGAAAAGGACCAAGAGCACCGAGTCTCAGCATCTTGGGTGTTCAGATTTGAGATGGCTGTCCAATCTACATCCCTGCTAGCCTCTACCTTCCAGGACTGAAGCCATGCTCTCTCATTGCCCTTAGCCAAGGTACACATTTTCATCATATGGATGTATACATTTGATGTACATTAGATATTCATATGTATACTGGGATGCTCAAAGCTTTAGTCAACAAAAAAATCCTCCTTCATTTAAAAGTACAAATAAAGTTACCTCCTGATACCTTTCAGTGGCACAGTAGGCATGTCATAGTAGAAGGACTAGATGATTGAATAGTGTGTGCGTGCGCACACTTTAGCTTCAGTATCACGTGATAGGGTTACAGAAGCCGCATACAGTAAAAGTAAGGGTAGAGTTGGCTGCATCAGACAATTTAGACATCTACACAGTGATTGTTATAACAGCTGGGCATTTTTGTTGTGACATAGCTTTAATATATGAGATATGGTTGTAAATTAATTGGATCAACTTCATCATCTTGTTCCATATTTTGTTTTATGATGAGCTGCAAACCACAGTCTATACAGTAAGACTTGGGGATCAGCAGGATAACCAAGAAAATATAATTGGAGGTTGAAAAACCTCTCCATTTTACAATGTAACATCTCCTCATTAAACAGCTCTGATGATCCTCAGAGATTTATATTTCCAAACACTGTCTTGCATGCGCTCCTTTAGAAAGGAAACCCCTGACATGCATTTAATTGTCCTCTTGCCCAATACAGCAAAGAATATGGGAAACTATTGTAGTGTGATCATCTGCACTATTCAAGCAAAAGAAGAAGGAAAGAAAGAACAGTGTGCTTCATGTAACTCAAGCCAAATTAGCCAGATTTCCTCAATCAGAAACCCCTAACTCAGAAAACCCAGCCATCTTCCCAGTTTGAATTGAAACCTTGTGTTTGTCAGGAAACATGGAAGCCTAGGAATGGAGTTTGAAAGATGAATAAAGATGTGATAGAAGGAAATAAAAATAGACAATTCAGTCAGCGTGAATCTAGAAGTGTAACATCCCTTCCCTGCACGGATCACTGATCCCACTGTCACCCGAGACTTGAGCTCCAAATGTTACTTACCCAATGACAATACAGGAGATAGCAGTTCCCAAGAAGGCATATGTTAAAATAGATCCTAGGTTTTGAAAAAAATGTTTCTGAAAAAAAAAAAAAAAGAAAGAAAAAAATGTTTCTGAGGAAGAAAGAAAAAATGTTACAATTTATCAGCATATTTCTCAGTGTAACCGGAAATAAAAATTAATGAATGCTTTATCACAACCCCTTCCTTCCTTCATGACTGGCAAATTTTGTTTTTGGAAACCTAGTTCCTGGCCTCATTGTGCATATAGAGAATTTATTGGTTTATGCTGCACAAGGCAAAGGTTACTTAACACAACAGGAAATAGTGATGGTGAAACAGGAAGTGGTAGTGAAAGTCTAGGAATGGGAGGGATGAGGGTCAGTCCTGGCTAAATTGGAAAACAAGGGAAGGGCCTGGGCAATAAATTCCAGGAGGGGCAATTAGTGAAGGGACCTGATTTTCCAGAAGTTCTGCCTCAATGAAATCTCTTAATACACCACACTGAATAATTTAAGTTGTTTTTTTAATTTATTAGATCGCTGATTTGTGTATTCCCTGAAAGTGATGGGCAGGTCTTTACGACAACAAATGACTCAATTTTAGTGTGAATCAGACACCAAAGGACACTTAGTATTGGGGCTGAGGCGTGAAGAGGGCCGACCTGAATAAAACCAGGCTTCTGATTCTTTCCAAATGCTGGCTTGGGGAAATCCCCTTCCAGTGTTTGAAAGAGGGTCTGAGTAGCCAGAACTGACAGCAAATAAGAAATGCAGGTCTGCAGTGAGTCCGCAGCCTGAATGCTGGAAAAGGCTGGGTCTCAAGGTGGAGACTCCTGGAATGCCCTAGGATGGGAGGTGACAGCAGGAAGAACAGCGTCTCCTCTTACTCTGCGCCTCACACGTCAGACAGGCCAGAGGCTCCTTCTGTGGCACAGAGGAGGGACGGCAGTGTTTAAACTCTCATGCCAGCTGACTGATGTGCACCTTCAGATTGCGCCCAAGTTGCCAGGCAAGCAAACGAAAACCGCAACACTCAACTTCGTTTCTGTGTAGAAGGAGATTTGAGGATGTGAGGAAAACATTCTTGGATTTTTACCCAGATGGCTAAGGCCAGCTTTCATTGACAAGTAACATCTTTAGCTATAATCATATAAAAGAGTTTGATCAATAGAGACATCCTGGGAGCACTGTGTCAATTCTTTTTCTAGTAGCCTCATTAAAGTAAGGGGGGAAACATAAATAGGTTAAATGAATTTTAGTGTGTTTTATTTGACAAAACATATCAAAAAGATTATTTCAACATGAAAGCAAGAGAAAACACAATTGAGATATCATAGCATTTAAAAAAAACACTCAAATCAAACTCTCAGTCACGTTGCCCCTATAAAACAGAGTAGAATGGCCCCTGGGAGTCTAAGAGACTGTAACTCTCCATGAGTAGAAAGCCTCATCTTTCTCCTGAGGAGTGGCTCATGGTTTGAATTGCTGACCTTGTGGTTAGCAATGGGTTGCTAACTACACAAAACCAACACAAAACCACCAGTTCTCTAAAATCCAATGTATATTGTACCCTGAAAATCCATCTCGATTCAGATTAGCCACATTTCAAAGCTTAATATTTGATATGTAGTGGAACCGAATCAGATTTTAATTAGTATCACATAACTCCAGATGATATTCTTACAAAATAAGGTGCATTCATAAAGTATCTGTTTCTTAATTAGCAGTGGGAAATTTATCCAATTAAAAATAAAAGAAATGTGTCATTATATATTTACCTTCTTTAAGCTATATCCTGCATGAAATATAATCGGTGGAAGTAAAACATTGAAGAATATTTCTGGATCAAATGTCATCTGTCAGAAAATACAAAGGTGCAGTTAGTTAAAAAGATGCTCTTTCGGATAATTTTTTAAATATATGTTTTTAATAGAGAGTTATAAAATCCATATAATTTTATGTTTATATGGTTTCCTAACAGCAACAAAAGAAAAAAGCCCTCACTGCCACCGAGTCAATTCTAGCAACCCTGAAGGAGAGGGTAGAAATGTCCCTGGGGTTTCTGAGGATGTAAATCTTTACTGAAGTGCAAAGCCTCACCTTTCTTCCACGAAGCAGCTGGTGATTTTGAACTGCTAACCTTGAAGTTAGCAGCCTACCACATAACCAGTATGAAAAATGTATGAAATACATTAGCATACTATCAAATTGGTAGAAATGAAAATAGAAAAATGCTCATTTTGAAAATAATAAATGCAATATAAGTATATAGTAACACTTTAAATGTAAGGTCTATACTGCCATTCTATACCTAATAAAAAAATAAGATTTCCATGAAACTTCTCTGAAAAAAATGAATCCCTTATTTTGATTAAGAGTTAATTCCTAGTATTTTAAACATTCTCAATTTTTCTGTCCAAATGACTTAGTAATTTTCAATTATTTTGGTGTCTGACCAGGCTATATTTAAAGTTTTTCTACCAAAAAAACCACTTTTGGAAATTTAGTCTTGTTTATTTATGTCTTATATCATTCCAGAGTTTAACATACTTTCCAGACCCATGGCAAAACACATTTGAAAGTGAAAATGGATTTTTCTAGCATTTGTTTATTGGTGTTTAAATGTTAAAAAAAAAAAACTGGTCCAGAAAACAATTATGACTTGGTGCGAAGTCTAATGAAATGAGCTGTAGAAATGCCTAAATCCAAGATACTCTAGTTGCTGGGTTACTGAAAAAATAAAACCCCATTTAATCTTTATAATCTTTCTAGACTTAACCCTTCCTCATTTGAATTCTCTTTCCTTCTGTGTCACACAAACACACACACATAGACACACACACGCACACTAATTGGCAGTTCGATCCCACTGAGAAGTACTGCAAGACTATAAGCCTGGAGATCTGCTGTGAAAGGTCGCACAGCAGCGAGAGCTCGCTCTATGGGGCTCAGTTCCACTCTGCATTCAGTGACAACAAACCACAGCAGCAACGTTTAGCAAGGAGTCCTCAGCACGACCACTTATTCACTCCCATCATAGCCACCCTGTAAGGACAGGGCAGAACTGCTGCTGTGGATGGTAACACTTAGAAGGGAGCAGCAAGCCTCATCTTTCTCCTGTGGAACAGGTGGTGGTTTCGAACTACTGATCTTGCAGGTAGCAGCCCAACATGTAACCACTATGCCACCAGGGCTCTGCCTCCATTCCCAGTGCTCATTAAAATTTTTCAGATGGATAAATTTTACACTTAGAATTTCTCATTTCTTCTCCCTTTTAAGCTGAAATTCTTACTCATCAGTGCAGCTGTATCAGAAAACATACTTCTCTTTCGAATTGGCCTTGATTTCCTTCCCTTGTAGCTCATGTTTTATAATTTACTTTGCATGATCATTAGTTTGTTTTTCATGGTTCCCCCATTAAAGAAAGATCTTATCAAGGACCACAATGATGATTTCATCAGTTCTGCATTGCTCCATCCCTCCAAGTGTCTAGCCCACTGCTCAGTACATATTTGTTGAATTGAAAAACAAAGTAAAACCAAAGTCCAATTACACTTTAAGGTGTATTAAACAAAATGAACGATGCTTACCCATATCATCAGAAATCATTATTTAAATAGAACCTAACAAAATCCAAATTAAATAGAACCTAACAAAATCAAAAAATATTTTCCACTTTTTGAGACTAGGTGGACACTGTCACATCATCATCTTCCTTCTTCCCCATACCGGCTTATCAATTCTGCTCATCTAACTTTTTAGAAAAAGGTTGGTGAGGAAGTAGAAACTGCTCTTACTCTGTATGGCTCCATCCCATACACCTAATCATTGGTGTTACTGTTTTTGTGGACCAGGGAAAGTTGAAGCTACCCCAAACTGGAGGGTGAGCTACGGCCACATCTCTACCTTGAAGCCCGCTGCTACTCTCTCAGCCTGAGGCCTATACGGTCTTGCTTCATTGACCTCTCTTGGCCCACTAGCTCCCTGCCATGCTAAATTTATATACCTTGACTTAAATCCACAAGAAAGAGAATGTACCTGCCATTGGTGGGTGTAGGGAGGGTCTCCTCTTCTGGAGGTGCTATGGCTTGGCAAGGTTCATAAAAGTCAGCTTACCACTCATGCATACCCCCCACCCAGTAGTTAACATGATTGCTGCACATACAGAAAGAGGGACAACCCATTGAATTATTTCTTTCTATTCCTACTCTACATCAGGCCAGTGACCCCACACATTTTGTGGTGATTAATGGTTCATGATTGTTACTCTGGTTTCTCCCACTAAAAGACACAGTTCTTCAGCAAAGAACATGTCCTTATAAATTTGTGGGGGGGGGTTGTTTTGTTTTTCTTCTCCCACATATTAGGTGGTTTATTGTCAGACAGAGGCTTAAGACCTTTATTGCTTATTAACTGGCTGCAGATCATGCCTGGGAAGTCGTCAGTGTAGAAGTATCCCTTGCCCTTTTGAGAATCGTTGGACTTCTCAAGAACCGGGACTGAGTGCCAGAGCACTGCCTACAACCAAATATCCGAGGAAAAGTGAGCTGTGTTAGGCAGGATTCAGGAAGAGATGCATTCTGAACAAGTGCCTCGTCTGTGCAGGACCAAAGGCAGGCATTTTCTGAATGGCATTTCATTTAGTCTCCACAGGGAAACAGAGAAGAAGGAATTTAGCCATTTCATTGGTTCAATTAGTACATCATTCATCCCAGCCTCTATGGTAGGTCCTAGATATCAAATGGTGCATATAATCCTATGATAGAGGAGAAAATAAGGTTGGGAGAAGTTGAAACTTGTCAAAGTTAGGCTTCCTACTATTAACCAAGGAAGCTGGAATACAAATCCAGGTGTTAAAATTTCAAAGCCTGCCTGTTTCTTACACACTCTACTATCTTGAAATCCAGCCAGAATACACTGTGTTAGGCAGGGTTTTCTAGAGAAACAAAGCCAGGACACTTTTATAGGCAGGGTTCTCTAGAGAAACAAAACCAGGACACTTTTATATATATATATAT
>NW_022103913.1:2170540-2190754 GCF_000313985.2 Echinops telfairi | reverse complement strand
TGTGTGTGTGTGTGTGTGTGTGTTTATACAGCCAGATATATAGGTTTATACAGCCAGAAGTAATGGGTTCTCTAGAGAAACAAAACCAGGACACACACACACATATATATATATATGTTTATACAGCCAGATATATAGGTTTATACAGCCAGAAGTAATATAACCAGGACACTTTATATATATAGCCAGATATATAGGTTTATACAGCCAGAAGTAATGGGTTCTCTAGAGAAACAAAACCAGGACACTTTTATATATATATAAAAGTTTATATATATAAAAGTATAAACATATATGTATGTATAAACATATATATATGTTTATACAGCCAGATATATAGGTTTATACAGCCAGAAGTAATATAACAGTGAATCAGTTCACACAGCAGTACAGAGGGTTCAGTTCAACTCACTTCCATGGAACAGTTAATATACTGGAAGCCCTTCACCTCATATGGGCTGCCAGGTCCAAAGTCAAGGAAGAAGACAGTGGAGTCCTCCCTTGGACAAGGTAAGCAGAATCTTCCCACAGGCAGCAAACAGCAGGGTGGATCACTAACAGTCAGTAGCTCAGGAACTTAGTTCAGCAGGCCCAGATGGTATATCGCATGCAAGCAATGCAAGGTAACAGAATCCACCAGCCTCAAGCTCAAATGATGTGTGCACCAGCAGCTTGGTGAAGCAAGTTTCGAAGGAGCCTCAAGCTTTAGTCATAGGATCTATGGGTTGGCTTGGTCCACAGGTAGTGTAGCTCACCGGTTGAGGCATAGAACTAGCTAAAGCAGCAGCATGCTCCAGCATGCTATGATCACCAGAGAACAAGAGAAAGGAAGGGCAGGCCTTGAAGAGCCATTTATCTCTTTGCCCTCCAACCAAGCTGTAACCTGATTAACCCCACATGTTCCTATTGGCCAGGTTGGCACAATAAACCCAACTATCATGTCCATCTTCCATTCTGCCATTGTGAGGTTCATGCTTATTAACCTCAAGAGGTTTAGTCCAGCCCACACTTTACTTCCCTTAAGGGACTGTATTAGTCTGGGTACTTTAGAGAAATAAAGCCACAGAAACTCATGTATAAGAGAGAGTTTTATATAAAGGCTAAGTGCACATCAAGAAAACATCCCAACCCAGTGCTGCCCAAGCCCACAAGTCCAACATTAACTCATATGTCCGACACCAATCCACAAAGTCCTCCTCCATCTCAGAAAACACACACTATGATGCTGACTGCAGGAGGACAGCCGAGTCAGTGAACGTGTAAGCATCTCAGCACTGGCAAGGGTCTCCACATGGCTGTTCCAGCAGCCAGGGCTGCATCTGGGTAGGTCCATGCGGCTTCTCTTTGGGAATGTCTTGCAGGAAGTGAGCCTTGCCAGTTGAAGCAGGGGACTGGCTAAGGCAGTGGCACCCTGGTCCGACCATCACAAAGCAAAGCAAGAGACCCAAGAACTAGAAAGGCAAGGCTCACCAAGCCATTTATACCTCAGCCCTTCAATTAACCCCACATGTGTTTATTGGCCAGGTTGGCACAATAAACTAACTACCTCGGGGACCTTTCTTCATTAGAATTGTAAACAAACTGAGCCGCTTGCTGTGACATTAAAAAGTTTAAATTTGTATCATTTTCTCTGCAAAAAAGGTGAGGTGTCACAATTAAAGAGCTCATTGACGCACAAAATAGGCCTGGAGAACCCCTCTGTGCCTGAACCTCTGCTAGACACCAGAGACAGAGTGGTGACGAAGACAAAGTTCCTACCCACTGGAGGAACCCTGCGTCTTCTTGAAAAGACTAGACTAACTATAATGTGTTCAACTGTGTTCCCCCAAATTCCTTTCCTACCTCAAACCTCAGAATTGATCTTCCCTTAGAAATAATGTTACTGAAGATAGTCTTAGTTAGGATGAGGTCCTAGTGGCATAGGGTGGGGTTTTAGACCAACATAATCAATGTTTTTATAAAGACAGAGGGATGCCAGATGATCACGGAAACAGAGACTAATGTGGTGAACCCTTTGAGTTCCTGAGACTGCAATTTTTCAGAAGAAAGACCCATCTTTCTCCAGCAAGGCAGCTGGTGGTTTCAAACTGGAGACATTGCAGTTAGCTGCCCAACTTGTAATCACTACACTACTTGGGCTCCCTATGTCAAGGACAGCCATCACCATTAGAAGCTAGCAAGAGGCAAAGAAGGACCTTCCCTAGAGCCGACTCTAAGAAAACTAAGAGGGGCCAGTCACATAGAATTCTCACCTTCCACAAAGAGACCCAATGGGAGTGCCAGATAATGCAAAACTTCCATGGAAGCTTGATGTTGCTATGATGCTGAACAAGTTTCAGTGGGGCTTCCAATCTAAGATGGACTAGGAAGAAAGGCATGGTGTCTATTTCCAAAATCAGCCAATGAAAATTCAAGAACAGATCTACAAACAGATCTCAAAGCCCAGGACTCAGCAGCATTTTCTTCCATGTTCATGGGGGTTGCAATGAGGCAGGGGGAAATCAACAGTCACTAACAATAACAACCACAATAAGAATATTAAATAATCACTACTTAGTAAAACACTACTAAACTAACTAAATGGAGCAGTAACATTTCCAGGGGACAGTAAGTGCTTTGAGAGACTCAAATTTGGAGCTGCAGCAGAGAATTACAAGGAGTTTCGGGGTTCGGAAGCAATCTGTGGCGTGATATTCAAGCTGAGACCCAAAAGAAAGAACCAAGACAGAGTGAAAACACCTGAGACGAGAAAGAGTTCTCTGTTTGGAAACATCCCAGGAAGGCTAGAGAGGCTGGGCATAAAGAACAAAGGTGAAAGTGAGGTTGAAAAAGAAGGCTGAGACACCCTGTGTGATCATGATGTGTCGACAGGAATAGGTATCAGAAGTTCAAAAACAAGCTATCAAATGGACATGAATGAAGATAGGCAAAGAGGAGACACTAAGGCCACCTGTAAGATAATTGGACAGCCTCTCCCAGAAGGGTTATACAGAGGGGCTGTTATATCCAAGGTGCAGTAGAGCACTGGTGAAACACATAACTATCCTCTAGATCTTTAAAATGTCCTTCTCACACTATTATAGCTTTAGTTTTACCTCACTAATCTTGATAGACCTGCATATGCACATTGGTACAAGCAAGATCTTTCAGTGCATGAAAACCAAGATAGATAAACCCCTCAGAAACAGTATGTGGAGTAATGACTCCCTGAAGATGCGAGAAGAAAGGTTTAGAGGGGGGAAGAGGGAACTGATAGCAAATATGACTGTATAATCCCACCTGAGGGGAACAAACATCAGAATTTTAGGTAAATGAATACATGGGAGATATAAATCAATTCCATATAACAAACCAACTTTCAGATGTAACATTATCCTATTTGCTAGTAATCAGTCTAATTCTATCAGGTTTTATGCTTTGTCATTTATTCTGGATTATTAATACATATGGCATTTGGTTTTAAAATATTGTAATGGCTTTTGGCCAGAAGCATCAATGTTTTGTTTGACTCTTTAGCTCCTTTACCTCTGGCTTTTGATACATAAAAAAACCAAGTCAATAAGTTAAAACAAAAACTAAACCAACCAAACAACAACAAAAATTGTACTTCATGGTCTGAATTCCTCCTATTACATGAATTTACTAGAGTCATATTTAAGGAAACAGACACTCAGGGCCGGTGAGTAGTTCAAATGCAAAACTCTTTGAAATAGACAATGATTAATACTTCATGTGCCTCAGTTTCCTCATCATTAAAATGGGAATAATGTGAAGAGTAATGAGTTAATATTTGTAAATCTCTTTCAACTGTTCCTAGGAGCCCTGGTACTATAGTGGGATATGAGTTGGGCTGATAAGCACAAGGTCAGCAATTCAAAATCACCAGCCACTCCATGGGAGAAAGATGAGGCTTTCTACTCCCATTAGGGGCAATAGTCTCAAAGACCCACAAGAACAGTTCTACCCTGTCTTTTAGGATCAATATGAGACTGAAATGAATAGATGGCAGTGAATTTAAGGTTTTACTGACTTTGCAACTGCATTTGGCATATAATTATGAGCTTTAAAAATTTATTACTTTCTAAAGTTTACAATAGTGTAAAATTTGGGCATAGACTTTAATTTTTCTTCTAAGTTTTGTCTCTTGAAGAAGGTTACCAGAAGCATGGTTATCAATCTTTGAGGATGTAATCAATGGTGTATTTGAACTTTATCTTTTAGCCAAGAGGCGTGTTTCTGAGCACTGGAGGGATGAAGCCAGGCAGCTGTTATCATCTGGAAGTAAGAGAGGCAGGACACAGCCTCCTGGACAGAAGAACCCCTGCCTCGGCATATTTCCTGCTAAAATCAGGTTAATCACTCAACCAGAACATTTCAATCATCAGAATGGCCCAGTGCCTGCATGCAGGTTAACTAATGTGCTATTGAATTCTATTTCCTGGAACAGCCAGATGAAACCAGCAGACTGAGACTGGCATGCAGCATACAACGATTTATTTGTATATACAAAACAGATTTGTGTTCCTTTCAGACTTGCTGTAGGCTTGGGAACTGCAACATCAGAGTTCTGGGAGTAACTCCAAACCCGGACAATTCCTCAGAAATGACTGAATCTGCCATGGATCACCCTGCAGATGGCAATTCCTTATACCCTGTGTTCAAATTATAGCCTTGGAAGTGAGCCTGTTGTTATGACCCAAACAATTAAAAATACATAGTATAATTTGGGGGGAAATAATTTGAGAGTCAGGTAGATGAGTAGGGGGAAGCAAAAAAATATATATATATTCCAATAAAACCACTTTTATTAGTCTTTTAAAATAAAAACTTTTCAGGCCAGCACTGTCTAAAATAACTTTCTATAATGATGGAAATGTTTTATCGGTGCTGTCCAATATGATGACCACTAGTCACAAGAGCAACTGAGGAGCTGAATTTTTAATTTTAACATGTGTGGCTAGTAGCTACTACGCACTACTTTTATAAATCCATACTATGCACTTCTCAGATGGCCTATTACACCATAAAAAGTGTGGCTAATTTGGAGCAATACAACCTTGGTAGGGGAAATTCTGAGTGGAAGTATTATGCAAGCTTCATGACAGCAGTGACACTTTTGAATATTTAGATTCAGTTCTTAAAATATCAGATAATATGAGGGAAAGAAAAGTATCAACCTGTTCAAGAGTACGCAATCGGGTTTTTTAATCATCTCACAAATTCACCAGTATTTAGCTAGGAGTGGTCAGGGCATATGTTCATCACAATGTTGCTCAGATTGCAAATTTCCAAAAATTGAAAGGAAATGTACCAAGTTTAATTCTCAATTTCTTAATAAGATTAGAGGTGCAAGATTCTATTTGGGCCTGAGTATAAAGACACCCAAAGATTAAATGTGATTTCTCAGGGGGGCAAAAAAAAACCAGTGTTTTACTGAGCTACTAAATAAAGAAGCTCTAAAATAACCACCTTTGTAAAGGACTGAGATTCATATGGCATATTCCTTCCAAAGGAGCCTTTTAAAAACATTCTTTCATCAACTTTGACAGCATTCCTGGGTGGCAGTTAACAAATGCAACCATTCCCCTTTTCCAGAGACAGAGGGAAAAGTGAACGGCCGGACCAGTGCCACTCAATGTGACAGGGTATCACTGGGAACTGGACACATATGCCTGAGCAAAGGAAGTATGTGCTTTCTGAGAGCTCACCAGGCTAACCTTACTCCTTAAACTAGGATTTAGGAATAGTTAAGGAGTTAAAACTAAGAAAGGGGATTTTGTTATTTATGCAATTCCTGAATGTTTTAGAAAATAAAAGGGGTTAACACAATAATGCGAGCTATCAGCAATGGTGCTTTGTTCATTAAAAATTCAACAAGCCTTTTCTCTGCTACAAAGAACTTAAAGATATGTGACCAAGTGAATAGTTCCATACAGCTTGTAGCCAAAGAAAGGAAAGATGCTGTGCAGTTTCAGTACAAACCCCTGCGAGAAGCTGGCCTCCAGAGGTCTGTAGGGCAGAGCCACCACTCTCACTTTATTGCTGGGGCCACAGCAGGCCTTAATGTTCAGCAACATATGTGCTGGGTTTTAAAAGATGGATAGGAATCCATTTATGGAGCTCGAATAAACAGGACCTGGTTCTTTTGCCTGCACTACAGGAATTGTCCAGGGTTCAACAAGCCCTAGAGCAAAGCAGTAGCTTCTTGGCTTGGTACCAACAATTTAAAATATTCAAATAAATGGCAACATATTTTAAAATTCAGAATTCAAAATGCATTTCAAAATATAAATAGGAGGCTTCAAAGAAAATTTGGGTTGGGGCAGACAGCTTTGGGATACGTCTAAAGAAAGTTCAAAGGCATTCTTTCCTCTGTCCCAAATTATGTGAGGAGGTAGCCCCCACCCCCAAAATGGAAAAAAGCTCCACTAAGCGGAGCTTTCATAGTACATATGTTTCCTGCTAGGCCAACATCGAGCAACTCTCCCTGAGTGAGTGCACCCAGTGGTGTCATCTAGGGAAGTTCTCTCTGGTCACAGTGAATTTTTTTCCAAAAGCAGTTTTTGCTTGAACCTGGTTTTTTGTGATAGCTGATTTAAGAGAACAACATGTGACTATGAAATTTTATTTCCTGCTTGAGAAAAATGCCACAGAAACTGTTGTGATGTTGAACACAGCTTATAAAGACAACATTATGGGAAGAACTCAAATATATGAGTGGTTTCTCATTTCAAGAAAGGCGAAATGCCGATTAATGACAAACCTCATTCTGGACGTCCGTTAACTTCCTGAACGGATGACAATGTCTACAAAATTCATGCACTTGTGCTCGAAGACTGACGATGGACCGTTGAAGAGATGGGGAAGTCATCTAGACTATCTTGGAGCTCGTTTCAGTGAATTTTAAAGAAAGATTTAAGACTGAGAAGGGTCGCTGTAAAATTTGTGCCTCAGGTTTTGAATGGACCAGGAAAAAAAGTGTTGAAACATGCCGTACTGTGAAAGAACAGCTCAGAAGCGACCCAGACTTGTTTTCCCAAGGTCATTCCTAGTGACTAGACATGATGCTATTCTTATGACCCCAACACCAAACATCAATCAAGCCAGTGGAAGACGCCATTGTCACCTCATCCAGAAAAAACTCAGTCAAATGAAATCAAAGTTCAAGAAGATGCTCGTTTGTTTTTCTGATGTGAAGGGATAGTGTATTTGGAGTTCATTCCACCAGGTCAGACTGTTAATCAAGTTTTCTATTTAGAAATTATGAAAAGATAGCAAAACAGTGTGTGACAAAAAGGTCTGATTTGTGGCAGACGGTGACTGGTATTGCCACCATGACAATGCACCTGCTCATGAAGCCATCTCAGGGTGCCAGTTTTTGGGGAAAAAGCAGCATGCCTCTCTTGCCCCATGCACCTGACTCATCTTACCTTGCTCCATGTGACTTCTTTTTGTTTCTGGGAATGAAGAAGGACATGAAAGGACAGAGATTTGATGATGTAGAAGCAGTAAGAAAATAAATGAAGGAGTTACTGTCAGCCATCCAAACAGATGAGTTTGAAAAATGTTTCCAAGAACAGAATCACAGATTTCACCACTAATAATTTGTGTAATGGAGAATACGTGAAAGGTAATAAAGTTGTTTGGTAAAAAAAAAATAAATACGTAGTGTCGGAAAAAAAAATTCCACTGGGGGGGGGGTACTCCCTCATACTTTGGTCTTGGGATGGGGTTAGATTTAGAATTTTACCCCCATTGTCTTCGAGTCAATTAAGACACATAGTAAAGCTGTGACAGACTGTATATGTTCATAGAAGCAGGTTTCCACATCCTCCAGCCATGTCGCAACTAATGGGTTTGAGCCACCGACGTTTTGGTTAGCAGATGGACATTTTAACCACTGTGCCATGAGTACTCCCTTAGATTCAGAACACCATGCAGTAAATATACCACATACTAATTAGATGACCTTAGTCTATGTTACCTATCTTCTCTGAATCTCAGTTTCAAAGCAGTTGTGCAAATACAACACTCTCAGCGTTGATTTTGTGGACTAAAAGTAATAATGAATTTAATGAGTTGCGCCCAGTTCTCAGTCTTGTTTCTCGAGGATTATTCATTGTAACTGTATCTAAGTGAAGGAAACTTTCAAACCAACAGTTTGAGGATAGACAACACAAGCCAAACGTAAGGAACAGACTTTTTCCTGAAAAATATTTACATATGCTATGATGGTTAGGTTTCATGTCAGCCGGTGAGCCAGGATTCTCCCAGAAATGATCTAACATAGTGTGGTCAGCTCCATAATGGAGCAGTTAAGCAGTTGTGGGGAAAATAGACCACCTTAATCTGGCCACATCCTTCATATAATCAAGGGAGGCTTTTTGCAAAGTGTGACCTACTCACTATAAATTGAAAGTATATAGATGCCAAATCACTTCTACTGCTGGATTGGGATCCTGCATCTCATTCATCACTTGCCAATCCCACTCATCATCAGCAAACGGCCCATGTTTGTTTCATTCAACTTAGTCATCAGTCCCTGCAGAAAACACCTTTCACTTACTTTTAAGCCACTTCCTACAACCATCTGAGCCATTTTGGGGATATAAATCTCTTTTTATATGCATACACATACAAGCTCCCCTTGTTTGCTGCTCTAGGGAACCCAGCCTAACACACACACATTGCATGGCATGAGCTCCAGAGTATTTATTACAAACGAGTGACTCCAAATATCTATAAAGCATTGAGGTTGGTTGAACTAAATAAATCTTGGTCTAATCTATACTATACAATATTATTCAATTGCCAGAAAGGGTGATGAAACATTCTAGAAACTAATCTCTATGTGCTCCGAAATCTGTTGTTCAGTCAAAAGATAAGGTGTGGAGAATAGAATGTGTAAAAGAATGTATTATAGACTCTTCACCCCTGCCTACCCTCATCTCCTTTTCTTCTTAGTCAGATGATTAGACTACATTTTCTTGTAGTTAGGTGAGACAGTGAGACAATTGTGAGGATGGCACAGAACTGGATAGTGTTCTGTTCTGTTATGCATAAGGTTGCTATGGGTCAGAACAGACTCGATGGCACCTAACAACAACAACAACATGAGGACCCTGGTGGCATAGTGGTTATGGATTGGGCTACTAACCATAAGGCCAGCAGTTTGAAACCACCGGCTGCTCTGTGGATAACCCACAAAGACTTAAACTCACAAGGGCCGCTCTACCCTGTCCTAGAAGGTCCCTATGGTAAGTTTTGGGCAATGGACGATGGACACTTCTAAGCAGAAGAATGTATCTAAGCTCTGACAGGTATGGCATATGCCCTAGGCACCACTTGAACGGGGTGCCACTGAGTCCTTTCTATTAACCCAATATGGTTCAATATCCTTCCTCAACCACAGCAGATATCTAGAGGCATAGCAAAGGAGAGGCAGAGGGGGGCACTTGCCCCTGGGTACAAATTCAAGGAGGGACCAAAGAAGACATGGAATGTCTGTCATGCAAAGTGTGGACAGTGCCTGAGGCAGCCTCAAAACAGAACAAGGCTTTCTGCTGGCATGTTCTTCTATGCACATCTATTCATCTTGACATCAGGGGGGCACAATTTAGAGATTGCCCCTGGGCACTCATTAACCACCCTTTGCCCCTACAAGTTCCAGTGCTTACCATAGGCACTGTTTCTTCTTTAGATACACCTCTGTTTTCAAGTTTGGACCCTAATTATTTGCAGGACACCTCATGTTCTCTGTCTTCTTGTATCAGATGATTAAAAGCATCCATCTGAAGTCACGGGGATGAGTGGAGCTAGCAACCCACACTCAAGCTCACTGCCATCAAGTGACTTTCAATTCATAGCAACCCTATAGGACAGAATAGTACTGCCCCTTAGGGTTTCTACTACTGTAAATCTTTACAGAAGCAAACTGCCCCAGTTTTCTCCCTTGGAGTGGTCTCTGGGTTTGAACCACCTATCTTGAGGTTGGCAGTATCATCAGGGCTCCTTGTAGGTACAAATATAATGTAGCAAGTGTTTGCCTCTGGAGAAGAGAGCTTGGTGGTCAGAAGGAGGTGTGGCAGGAGGATTCTCAGCATGTACCTAGCAAGGAGCCTTTTTCTTTGCTCCACATCTCTAAATTTAGGATGGTACTTGCCCTACAGAAGAGCAGCTGGGGGTGAGTGAGGTGAGGGTGGGTAGCGCTTAGAGGATAGAGGAGGTTGCTCGCAGCTGCAGGGGGAGAGTCTGGTGCTCTGGTCACCCCTGTGAATGGATGAAGTGGTGGATATCTTACAGGCACACCTGTAACTCATCAGCACGCCAACTGTGGAGTGCTGTGCAGGACTTATCACCCTTGGCCCCACTCCCACCTTTCCTTCACCCCTCCCCAAAGGACACAGAGAGTCTGTCTGATTGGCTCAACTTGGAGAGAAATAGTTGAGTGTGTGCAGCTTAGGCCCCTCCTCACACTGGAACAAGCCTACTTGGCCAAAAAAGGCTGCCTCTAGTTCCTCCCCACACTGAGCTTCACAGAAACAGAGCCCTTGGGAGATGTCTTTACCCAGACGGGCCTGTGGCTGGTACACGGGTGAATATTTCTAATTGTGAACAAAAGATGAACAAGCTGGCCCACAGACCAGACCTCACAATTTCAAATACCTCTTGATCTCCATCTTTTTTATTTTGATTTCTATTTCTCAACTATTTACAAAATTGGGAAGGCAAGAGAGATTATATTGAGCAGCCCCATCAGATTTCACCACACCTTTCAAACGTTGAGTCATATGGGGCATTATCAAACGAAAACATGAATCCTTTTAAAAAGAAGCGTTACTTTAGATTAGTTTAGAGCATCTTCAAGATTGGTCTGAATGTGCAGGGCCATCATGACAGTGTGAAGGTGGTTGGCTGTGGCAGGATGAAAGACAGAAACAAACCAGGAGACAGCCTTCTAGTCAACTATTTACTTGGCACATAACCCTGGTGGGGTAGTTACATAATCTCGTGTCAACTTGAGGATATTAAGAGTGAAGGGGTGGAGTTTAGCCTGTCATTCAGGTCACAGCTGGATGACCTCATTTGGAGGCATGATGGAGATAAATAGCTCACTGGAAGGTGGACCCAGTCACTCTCTGCTTTCCCTTTACTGCTGTTGAGACACTCAGAGCGCTGGAGGAGCCATGTAGAGACCAGCAACAATGTTGAGATGCTTCCACTACCATGGGATCTACAAGACCTTCTATCCACCAGTCTGTGATCTTCCTGTGTTCAGCATCATTGCATGTCCTCTGAGTCTAAAGAAGAATTTATGGACAAGTGTCAGACATATGGGCTGATGTTGAACTGGGCTTGGATGTTTTCTTAATATACAATTACTCTTTATATAAAGCTCTCTCTTATACACACATAGTGTCCCTGGATTTGTTTCTCTAGTAAACCCGGTCTAACACTCCTGGCATGTGGCTGGAAGTTGTGCAAGATTTGAAGATAAATGGAAAGCCCCATGTGTGTTTGCCACGGGGTTGGTGAGTGAGAGTCTGACTAGCGAAGAGCTGACGAACAAAGTGGTAAAGGTGGACAGAAAAGGCCTGATTAAGGCTTCTCCTTGGGCAGCACAAAGGTTAAGCACTCAGCTACTAACTATGAAATTGGGGGTTCAAGCACACCAAAAGGTACATCTGATGAAAGGCCTGGTGATCTGCTTACTAAAGGTCAAAGGACGGGGTACTCTGTAGAATACATTTCTACTCTGATTGCATGGGGTTGCCAGGAGTCAGAATTGACAGGACAGAAACTGGTGGTGGTGACATTAAGTCCCTGGTTGGTGCAAAGGTTAGCATCATCAGCTACTTACCTAAAAGTTTGAAGTTCAAGTTCACCCAGATGCACCTTGAAAGGAAAATCTGGTGACCTACTTCTGAACAATCAGTCATTGAAAACCCTATGACGCAGTTCTACTCTGACACACATGGGGTTTGACTCAGTGGCAGCTGTCTTATTATTGCTGTTTTATTTAAATTATTCATTCAAATTAGGCTCTTACCCAATTTTACCTCCTGTTTGATTCTGTTATCTGGTAAATAGCATGGCTTCCAATTACTGCAAATCCCAGCACCTCCCCCAAGTTCAGACACAGTCCCAGTCCCATAAAGCGAGTGTCCTGAAGGAGGGGGTTTCTCATCCCCTCAGCTTTCAGAGGGGTCTCTGGGGCACAGGAGGCTAGTCACTCAGTGGGTCTCCAACAGGCTGGATCTCCATGTGCTCAGAGGTGGCAGAGTAAGTGATTAGAAAGAGGGGCAATACGTTCTGGGCCCCTCACTGAGTTAAGTGGGAGCAGTGACAGAAAATCCTGAGCATGATGGTAACCAGAGTGCCCGTCCTACTGAGAACCTGACAAGCAGTTGTGGGATGAGATGGTGGGATTAGCATGTCATATGTAGGGCCACTTTGCGTTGGATTCAACTCAATGGCTCTCAGTGTCATTGAGTCAATACTGACTCATAGTGACCCCACATGACCCTGTGAGTTTCCAAGACTGCAACTCCTTATGAGAGTAGAAAGCCCTGTCTGTGTCCCGGGGTGCAGTTGGTGTGTTAGAGTATATGTCCTGCCTTTCATTTTTCCCAGAATAACCAGTACCCTGAAATGAAAGTGTGTCCTTTCCTTCCATGATTGTATTCCTACACTTCATGCATGTGGTGTGTATTTTTCAAGTTCACAGAAATGTTATCATGAGACCTTTTTTGCATTATGCATTTTGCATTCAACCTTGTTTCTGAAAGGTATCCAAGTTGATATATATGGATATTTTAGGCAGGAGGCTCACTTGCTGAGGGAGATGTCTCTAGGCATAGCTAGGTTTACTGACCCATAACAGACGACCATCCTTTGACTGAGGCTTATGGTAGCATATCATGCCTTTGAATGTTTATCAAAAGAGCTAAGAGTGAGGTAACTTCGCCAAAGCACGGAAGATGCCCAAAGGGGCTATAAGACGGAGCAGCCAAGGATCACAGGGAGGACTACCTGTGGATATAGCAGGGAAGGGGCTGATTTGACTTTGAAGAACTGTGTCCTGAGCATATCTGATCTTGAATTACAACCTGTTGGTTGCTCTGATAAACCTCAGAATTGCAAATATTGTATGAGTTCTGTGTGGCCATCACTAATGAATTATTGAACTCAGCAGAGAGTGTGCTGTGGAAGGGATAGCTGGTGCTAGAATCCAAAAGAAGGTTGGAAGGTGTAGACATGTCTAACCTGTGCCTCATAGGATTCAGCCTTGGGCTGTTGAGTTTGATTTTTCTTCCCCCTTACACTTTCTCAAATACTAAATGTATTATTAAATCATCATTTAGGAAGTTAGGATGTTTTGTGACATATAAAACTCAGGAATTTTTAAGTGTCAAAGAATCATGAGCCTCTGGAATAGAACAAGACCTCTTAAGAAGATCAAGGAACCAACCACTAAAGCTAGTGATGAAGAAATTGAAGATAAAGTAAGATATTACAATGAAATGTGCAATGACCTAGAATCAGAAGCCAAAATGGAAGAGCACACTCAGCATATCTTAAATTGAAAGAATTAAAGAACATATTCAAACCTCAGGCTTCAACACTGAAAAATTCTGTGGGCAAAATAATGAGTGAGGAAAGAAACATCAAGAGAAGATCGAAAGAATACATAGGGTTGCTATACCTAAAAGAACTAATCTACATTCCACTATTTCAGGAGGTAGCATATGAGCAAGAACCAATAGTGCTGATGGAATAAGCTGCACTGAAAGCATTAGCCAAAAACAAGACTGCAGCAATTGATGGGATACCAACTGAAATGTTTCAACAAGCTGATGAAGCACTGGAAGCACTCACTCATCGATGCCAGGAAATTTGGCAGACAGCTATTGGGCTAATTGGCTAGAAGAGATCCATATGTGTACTAGGCACATAGAGTGATCTTATGTACAACAGACTAAAACACTGCCCCATCCTGTGTCATCCTCAGAATTGTTCTAATGTTTGGGCCCATTGCTAACAACCACTGAGTCAATTCATCTTGCCGAGGGCCTTCCTCCTTTTCACCCCACTCTACTTTATCAAGCATTTTCTCTTTATCTAGGGAATGGTTTCTCCTGGCATAAGCATGATTCGAGTCCTCAAGGATGCTGAAGCTACCGTTGTGATGTGGTGTAAATGCAAGAGCACAGAATACTTCAGGGAAGGGTGGGCAAGATGGAAACACTGCCTTCCGAAGTGTATAGACTTAGGTGAAGGATATGTTGAGAAACAATAGCTTCACATTTTGATAGTGTCGTTTAATAAAGGTTTCTATAATCAAAAAAAAAAAAAAAGAAGATCAAGGAATACTAATATTTGCAGCAAGCAAGGTTGTGTCATCTGCATATCACAGGTAGCGAAAAAGCCTTCCTCCAATCCTGATGCCACATTTTCTTCATATAATCCAGGCCCTCTATTGCTCAACATAAAGATTGAAAAAATATGGTGAGACAGTCCAACCCTGATGCACACTTTTTCCGATTTTAGAACATGCAGTCTTGTTCTGTTCACACAACCACCTCTTCATGATGTGTGTACAAATTCTGCATGAGCACAATGAAGGGTTCTGGAATTCCCATTCTTCTCAAGACTATCAATAGTTTGTTATGATCCATACAGATGAATGCCTTTGCATAGTCAATATCCTCTGTTTTCAACCAATACTATGCTCAAATTTATTATATTCATCTTTTATAAAAAATGACTAGAAGGCTGAGGATTATTCCACCAAATTAGCAAAATCAGCCTTATAATACAGTGAAGAATTCTGGATTACTGAAATTTGTACAATTTGAACTGAAATCTGTAGAAAAGAAAAACTAAATTACAGAGAAATTAAATATTAATGTAGAGGAAAGTTTAGTAGTCATGGATTGTCATTGAGGAATTATGACAGTTTATCAGGTCACATAACGATGGTTACTTTTTCAAGTAATTAAAAATCTAGAAGGTTCTTCAAGTAATTGCAAATCTAAAAGGTACAAACAGTTTATGCTCATCAACTAACCTATAAGTTGTCTTGATAAACACAACCAGAAGTACTAATGGAGAAAATACATGGGGATCTACTTCCATTAAGATTACAGTCAAGAAAACCCTTGTTACAGACCAGTACTCTATTGTAACACATCAGGTTGTCATGAGATAGAATCGACTTGATGGCAACTAAAAACAACAAAGATACACTATTATAGAATGCACTGCCATGCATCAAAAATGACAGCTGGTATTTCACTGGAGGTAGATGCTATCTACAAGTATAGACAAAATTACGTGGAGAACTAGAGGGGAAAAAACCTTTTTTATACAATTCTAAATGTAAGAGGGCTTCAAAGAGTTCATGGAAAATGGAATTAAATTATACTAAATTTGGAAAACCCCTCTTCTTTAAATAGGAGTCCTAGTCATATAATTATTAAGCATTCAACTGCTAACCAATAGGTTGGCAATTTGAACACACGTATTCTGTAGGCAAAGCCTGGGAATCTGCTCTCATGAAGATTGCATCCCAGGAAACCTCGTGGGGCAGTTCTACCACATCACATGGGTTCACTATGAGTTGGAATTGACGTGGTGGCACCTAAAAATGACAACTATTTAGTCAATGAATACTTAACTAGGTGTCATGGAGTTGTGGGAAAAACACTGGACTTGGAGTCAGTCAGCCTGATCTTAATCCGCGTTTTTGATTTCTGCAGCCCGATCTTGACCCAGTGACTTCAGTTCTCAGACCTGCTTCCTTCTCTATACCACAGGGATGATATCCGCTGGCTTTATAAAAGAATGGTGAGATTGAAATGAACAATGGAATAGAAAACACCTTTGTAGGTAACATAGAAAAGGACATGGATTGTCAGACAGGGCTGAATTTGGGATCTTTATCTCTTATAGTCTAGAATAGCGACCACTAATCAATGGCTCCTAATAATAATTATTAAGGAAAATAGTAACTGACATGCTCATAAAGCAATTACAGTTTCAAAAGTACCTATGCAGGGAATCATTTTTCTCTTTATGACAATTAAGTACTGTGAACACTCATTTTTATAGAGGTGGAATCAAGGCTCAGAGAGTTCAATGAGCTGTCCAGAGCCAAGTTTAGATACAAACCCTAACTTTTAAATGTGAGCCCCTTGCTTTACCAAAAACAGCGAGAGCAAAATTTAATAGTTAACCTCCATGGAGCTCTTACTATGAAGTCTCACACCTATTCTGAGTGCTTTACTGAATTTTATTATTTATAGTCCACAGTTACTCTACCAAAGAGGTATTAACATCCTATTTTACATAGATAAATTGAATATAAAATATAGTTTAATACAAATTCTCTTTCTTAAGATCACACAGCTGACTCAGGAGGAACTTTCTTAATTACAATATTACATCTCCCACCCACTTGTGGGTTCTATGAACCACTCCATTGTAGCTGCAAATACATAAAGGCATCTGGGTTTTCCAGGCTGTTACCACAGCACCAAGTCCCCATGGCTACAGAGTCATCTGTTGCTCCCTGGGATTTCTTACACACGTACTCATCCTTGTTACCTCTGTGGCTCTTCATTAAGTTGGACATACTCTGCTCTGCCCTAGGCAATGTCTGCTTCCTGACCTCCTTCTAAATAGTACCCACCCTCATGAGCAAGAGTCCCAGTTTAGAAGATTAAGAGGTATGGTTTCCATATTCTTGACACAAAGTGTTCAGCTTCCTGACCTTCTAACTGACTTGGACTGGTGGTTCTGGCTGCCCTCATGGAGGTTTCCTTACTATTCTTCATGACCATCCCATGACTCCACTCTCAGGCTGAGAAGATATCAGCAGGAAAGAAGAAATGAGACATGCCTGTCTGTAGGGTCCTGGTATTGAGCCTGGGGGCACTATCAGGTAAACAGTGTACTGCTAACCACAAGGTTGGTGGTTCAAACCATCAGTCACTCCAGAGGAGAAAAATGAAGTTGTCTGTTTCCATGTAAATTTACTGCCTCGGAAACCCTGTAGAGTATCACTAGAAGTTTGAATTGATTCAATGGCTGTGGGTTTGTTTTGAGTTGGTAGGTCCCTATATGGCACAAGTAGTTTGAACGAACTGCTAGCATAATGTTTGGCAGTTTGAAGCCAGCCAGCAATACCACTGAATACAGGCCTGGTAATCTAGTTCTGTCAATAAACCACGGTGCAGTTCTACTCTATAACACAAAGGATAACACTGAGGGGGAATCCACTCAACAGCAGTGATTCCAGGTCTAACCAAAAGCTAATGTATTCCTTGGCACCAAAGCAAGACTTACACAACAGAAAATTCATCCAACACAATCTAAACACTGTGTATCTAGAATGATTTTTTTTCTCATGTGAAATGTATTTTAAGCTTGGCCAATCTTTATATTGTTAGGAAAAGAAATTGTGCTGCTAATAGGGCAGAATATGCAGTGGCATTCCAGTCCCACAAGTCTTCTCTATTTCCCTCGCGGGTTTTCTGAGTCTCATGGGGTTTCTTTATTTCTGAGTCTGCATTATCTTTCTCAGGCCGCAGCTTCAGAGAGTGCCTGTAACTTCCCCATCACAAGACCTCACTAGGGAACAGCTGCCTGGGAAAACCGGACAGGGAATGGCTTTGTCAGCAAGGACCACAATCAGAGGAGGCATGCTTGAGGGGATTTGAGGGGGTGCTGAATCAACAGAAAGGAGATGCTGCATAGCTTTAATTTAAAAGTAAAATGATGCATTTAAAAATGGTACGGTCAACTTAAAACCATGGTACATTCAAAAACAACATAAAACTCCCCGCCACTGTGTCCACACCTAGGGCCCACACCCAAGAGGCTATGCATACTCATCAAAGGTGGATGCTACAGTAAGGAAAAGGAAATATCAAATATTTATAGCGTGTCTAACACTAAACCAACTTTTCTCACTCAGTTCTGATAAACAACCCTTTAAAGTAGGTTTCACAAATTCCTGTTTCTCAGATAAGAAGAATATATATAAACAGAGAAGTTAACTTGTCCAAGGTTTCAATGCTGAAAGAGGCAGATGAGATTTCACCCCAGGACCAATTGCAAAACCTCGGGATCTTTTTATGTCACCTAATTGTCGTGCAGATATTAAACTGAAGCTGTCAAGATCAAACAGCAAAATTTAAAGTGAAAATTCAATGCTGTTTTAGTAAATGGTTTCTGGGAGAAGTGAAAGTGGGAGGAAGAACTGATTTGTAGCATTTTCAAATCTCTGTAGTACAATATTTTTTCATAGCTTATTTCAAGTTACCTTTGGTCAGGCTTGAAAAATTCCTGAATATTTAATAATCAGCTCTCAAGAATTCAGTGGGGCCAACTCTAGCACTTCACAGCATCAATTCTCCCCATTTATGCATTAGCTCATAATATATTTACTGTTTTTAGGTATAAAGCATATTATAAAGTTTCCCAGCTTATGGAGGGCCAATGCATTGGATATTGTGATGTGCCAACCAACAACAGGGAAAGGTTGTTGCCCTGACTTCTAAGCACCCTCAAGGCCTTTAGGGATCTCAAAAACAGCAACAACAACAACAACAACAACAAAAATGTTTTCCTACTCCAAAGTCATACATCTTTCCAGAGTGGTCCACATCCAAAGACAAAACCATTTAGTATTATACGAGGGGTTATACACATACACACACACACACACACAAACCACAATGGTGCTGGGCGAAGCAGAGCTTTTGTAGTAAGCATTTTTCCCAGTAGGTGAGCATCAATCAAATCTGTATGATTTAGTGCACCAAGTGTCATCACCTGGAAAGATTCTCTCTGGTCACGGTAAATTTTTTCATAAAAGTAGTTTTGCTCAAACTTCATTTTTCATGATGGTCATTTAAGAGTACAGCATGGAGCTGTGAAATTTTATTTCCTGCTCAGGAAAAATGCCACAGAAACTGTTGTGATGTTGAACACAGCCTACAAGGACAGTGCTCAGTATACGAATGGTTTTTTCTCATTTCAAAAAAAGGTGAAATGTCAATTGATGACAAACCTTATTCTGGATATCTGTCAACTTCCCAAAGGGATGAAAATGCCCACTTTAGTGCATTTTCACTCCACGAGGTCAGACTGTTAATCAAGTTTTCTAGAGGTTCTGAAAATATTGCATAACAAAAACCAAAAAGGTCTCATTCTCAGCAGACGAGGGACTGGTCTTGCCATCGTGACAATTCACCTGTTCGTGCAGCCATCTCAGTATGCCAGATTTTGCAAAACCAGCATGCCTCTCTTGCCCCACGCACCTTAATCATGTGACCTCACTCTTTGCAATTTCTTTTTATTTCCACGAATGAAGAGGAACATGAAAAGACAGAGATTTGAAGACATAGAAGCAGCAAAGAAAAAACAATGGGGTGCTGTCAGCCATCCAAGTAGATGAGTTTGAAAAATATTTCCAAGAATGGAATCATGGAAATGTATTCAATGTAATGGAGAGTACTTTGAAGGTGATAAGGTTGTTTTGTTAATAAATAAATAAATAAATACATACATAGCTTTGAAAAAGAATTCCATTTGGGGGTACGCCCTCAGAAATACTGTCAACGTGGGATGATTCTGACTCTGAAGAGTCAATCTAGCTCTAGAACCTCCTTCTAAGAAGTAAGTAAAAATTGTTGAGTGGCTTGCGTTACAGCTTATCCTCTCCCTGCACCACTCTATGTCCCTTCATTTTGCCTCATAGATGTTGATCCCAAGAACATGTAATAAAAAACCTGCTCACTAAAATCCATCTCAGACTCTGCTTTTCAAGGGACCCCAATATGCAATAGTCAATAGCGAGTGGTGGAAATCACCTGGCTGCAGGATTCTGCAGGGCATTCTTGCTGAAAACCTTCTGGCCAGAGGCAGAGCTGGTAACAGCTAGCCTGGTAGTCAGAAGTGAATTGGAGTAGAACAACTGGGAAAGCCTTATACTTGGGACTGGCTGAAATGAGAACAAGAAACAGCCCACTTTGTGGAAGGAGATCCTACCTTTAGGATGTGTCTGTTACAACAAGGAAGCTCTTCATGACTTCAGGAAAGAAGCAGAAAACGGAGCCTGAGTTAGTTAATTGTGCCAGCCTGGCCGATAATCACATGTGGTGCTGGTTGAAAGGCGGAGGGATAAATGGGTGGTGAAGCCTCGCC